>NW_016865917.1:0-1707 GCF_001698545.2 Rhinopithecus bieti | reverse complement strand
TTTAACAGTTTCATTTGTGGTATGCTTTAGGCTTCAAACACTGAAGGCCCTCTCCCCATCTGCCTGCTCCCCTTATAAATTTTTTTCCCTTGCTCTATTTTGGGTGCAAGTTTCTTGCTTTGCTTTTTCTTCCTTTTGTTGTTTCGCTTCAGCTAATTAATTGTATAATCTGTAAGAAATTTATACAGAATTAAAGATAAATACTGCAGGAAAGTAAATTACTAAAATAAGGAAACCCTATAAAGAAAGAAGGCAAGTATTAACATTCTCATATTCAAATACTTACCAGTTCGATTGACCTTATTTAACTGCAAGCCCCCAATGATTATACCATCAATTAGATGATAAGGGAATAAAGAATACATAACTCTTATCAATGAAGAATTCCTAGTTTATCAAGAGACATGTGGTTCAAAGGAAAATCTAAAATGCTAGTGATACATAGGCAATCAGGAATGCTGAAATACATTTAAAAATAGCTGCAAAACTGGTGAAAGTTGTCAATATCCATAGGGCAATAATCAGTTGCTTTCTGCCAGCACACAATTCATCTGCATTTCTATGGTCAGAAATCATGTGTATTATTCTCAGTTCTCTACAATTTACAGAGTCATAAAATACCTCATAGATAATGACAGGTAGAGATAACCCAGAAAGATGTGCATGACACAACACCTGGTACCCTTTTATGCCCATTTCAAAGTCTACTAATATAATACTATAGTATAATACTAATGTAATATAATGATATCAATACTCTTGGGCTTATTGGTTTCTGTACCACTTTGTACTTGTAGGACTTACTGAATATCTCAAATAACTTTTGTCTGTGTGGGTTATAACTATCAACATTCAATGTTTGGGTAATTGAAAAAAAGAAAATTTTAAATATTGATTGATTTGAAAATAGCAACGATGAACATGTGGCATATTAACAATCTATCTTGGTATTTGCAGGAGGAAAAATACTTAATTTTTTCCTAAACTCCTCCTAGTTCTTAGCTAGGACTTCTATAATGAAAGATAGATTAACAAGAGAAAAATTAAGTTATTGATTAATATTGCACACATCATGCAGAGAAATCTCAATGAAAAGTAATTCAAAGCAGTGGCTTAGAAACTGTGGGAAGGTAAAATATATGGGAGGAAACTAGAGCAGTAAGGTTTGTTTGCAGATTCCTCTGGTGCCATGTTGGGGCTTATAAGAGTCTAGGATTGTCTCCAGTAAAGAAAAATTAAGGGAGAAAAGGGGTTGGATAGAGATAGCTTTGCTTCTGTTTGCTGCTTCATAATTGTCGTCAGCCTGAAAATAATTTTTATGTCAAAGCAGCAAATTTTGGGGTGGCATATTCTGGTTTCCTTCAGTATTATTATATTTGTATTACTTGGATGTTACAGATACCCTGAAAGAGAATCACTGCCTTAAAATGTTAGTTGTTTCCAGAATATCAAAAAGCATAATTAAGTACTGTCTTAGTTCATGCCGCTACAACACAATATCATAAACTGAGTGGCTTATAAACAATCAGCATGTATTTTTTACAGTTCTGGAGGCTGGGAAGTCCACAATCAAGATACTGGCAGATTTCAGTGTCTGATCAGAGCTGGTTTGCTGTATTACAGACAGCTGTCCTTTCACTGTGTCCTCATATGGTGGAAGAGCAGAAGAGGAAGGGATCTCCGGAGTCTTCTTTCTTTCCTTCTTTC
>NW_016865916.1:0-854 GCF_001698545.2 Rhinopithecus bieti | reverse complement strand
ATAGAGTACCCAGCTTCATGTGAATCCAACCAATAATATCTGACACTGGCAAACCCTTGACATTCACAGAATACCTTCAACCCCTCAGGAAGCCATTTCTGCGTCCCCATTTTCTAGGTGAGACAATGAAGGTTCCATCAGGTAAAGTTACTCTGGGCCCTAGGCTTGGACACCATGAATGCACAGACAGGTGAGAATAAAGAGACACCCCACAAGAACTACAGATGCAAAGCAAGATTGCTTTCTTTTTCTTTCTTTGTTTTAGAGAAAGGGTCTCACTGTGTCACCCAGGCAAGATCATACCTCACTTTAACCTTGAACTCCTGGGTTCAAGTGACCCTCCCACCCAGCCTCCTGAGCAGCTGGGACTATAGTGCATGCCATCCTTGCTGTCTCACCCAGGTGCCCAGCAGTATTTCTCTTTCCTTTCTCCTTCCCTTCCTTTCCTTCCTTCTTTCCTTTTCTCTTTCTCTTTCTTTTCTTTCTTTCTTTCCTTTTCCTTTTTTCTTTCTCTTTTTCTTTTCTTTTCTTTCTTTCTTTCTCTCTTCTTTCTTCTCTTTCTCTCTTTTCTTTCTTTTTCTCTTTCTTCACTTTCTTTCTCTTTCTTTCTTTCCTTCTTTTTTTTTTTTTTGAGACAGACTCTCGCTCTGTCACCCAGGCTGGAGTGCAGTGGCTTGATCTCGGCTCACTGCAAGCTCCGCCTCCCAGGTTCACGCCATTCTTCTGCCTCAGCCTCCCGAGTAGCTGGGGTTACAGGTGCCCACCACCACGCCCGGCAAATTTTTTGTATTTTAGTAAGACAGAGTTTCACCATGTTAGCCAGGATGGTCTCAATCTCCTGACCTCGTGATCCA
>NW_016865915.1:0-751 GCF_001698545.2 Rhinopithecus bieti | reverse complement strand
GTGTCTTGCTTTGTTGCCCAGGCTGGTCTAGAACTCCTGGTCTCAAGTGATCCTCTGGCCTAGGCCTGTCACACAGTTTTGCCATTTCAACTTTCTATGTGTGGAGCTGTGCTTGTGTCTGACCTCTTCATGTCTGTGAAATTCACCCATGTTCTTTCATGTATCTGAAGTTTGTTCATTTCCATTGCTACAATACATAGTATTTTGTTGTATAAATACACCACAATTGTCCATTCTTTTTTTTTTTTTTCTTGACAGAGTCTGCTGTTGCCCAGGCTGGAGTGCAGTGGTGTGATCTCGGCTCACTGCAAGCTCCGCCTCCCGGGTTTACACCATTCTCCTGCCTCAGCCTCCCAAGTAGCTTGGACTACGGGTGCCCGCCACCACCCCTGGCTAATTTTGTATTTTCAGTAGGAACGGGGTTTTACTGCATTAGCCAAGATGGTCTTGATCTCCTGACCTCACAATCCACCCGGGTGCCTCAGCCTCCCAAAGTGCTGGGATTACAGGTGTGAGCCACCGTGCCCAGCCTTTTTTTTTTTTTGAGATGGAGTTTCCATCTTGTTGCCCATGCTGGAGTGTGATAGCACCATCTTGGCTCACTGCAACTTCCACCTCCCGGGTTCAAGCGATTCTCCTGTCTCAACCTCCTGAGCAGCTGGGATTACAGACATGTGCCACCACGCCCGGCTAATTTTTGTTTGTTTGTTTGTTTGTTTTTTTGAGACAGAGTCTCGCTCTGTCGCCTGGG
>NW_016865914.1:0-357 GCF_001698545.2 Rhinopithecus bieti | reverse complement strand
AGAAGAATTCACACATCACAAAGCAGTTTCTCAGAAAGCTTCTTTCTAGTTTTTGTCTGAGAATATTTCCTTTGTCACCATAAGCTTCAACGTGCTCTGAAATGTCCCATTGCAGACTACAAGAAAACAGTTTTAGTAAACTTCTCAATGAAAAGAACAGTGCAACACTGTGAGATGAATTCACACATCACAAAGCAGTTTCTCAGAAAGTTTCTTTCTAGTTGTTATCAGAAGATACTTCCTTTTTCACCATAGGTCTCAATGCCCTCCCAAATATCCCTTTGCAGATTTCAGGAAAACAGTGTTACCAAACTTCTATATGAAAAGAACGGTGTAAGTCAGTTAGGCGAATTCACA
>NW_016865913.1:0-853 GCF_001698545.2 Rhinopithecus bieti | reverse complement strand
CCCAGGACATGGCTGGAAAGACAGGTTCAATACATGCCCCTCCCTTTTCAAATTCTTGAGCATCTATGCTAAGACAATTTACAAGTTATAGTATTCCTGGAGAGTTTGCATGTTATGTTGAAAAGTGGGCAAGAGAAAAATAGAAAAGGGATATGTTGGTTTTCATCAGTCGAACACGGAAAATTCAGAGCTTGCTGTCCTCATGTGAATAATGATAGATTAATATATCTGGTAACATGTCACAAATTCATCAAAAACTCAAATATTAGACGTGCAAAATCCTGTGGTCCACTCACAATGTTCACATAGTAAAGAAAGGCAGCTTTCAAGCCTCAGAAAACCTAACTATGTAGCAGCTACATAAAGTCTTTTTTGCCAACAATCTATATTGCAGCTTTATTACTAAAGCGGGTATGTTAAACTTAAATAATTACAAGGACAATGGTTAATGCGATGAAACCTCGCCTTTAATAAAAACACAAAAAAATCAGCCGGGTGTGGTAGCAGGCACCTGTAGTCCCAGCTACTTGGTAGGCTGAGGCAGGAGAATGGTGGGAACCCAGGGGGCGGAGCTTGCAGTGAACCAAGATCTTGCCACTGCACTCCAGCCTGGATGGCAGAGCGAGACTCCGTCTTAAAAAAAGAAAAGGGGAGGTTGGGGGCAACTTCTGTATCTCGGTATTTCCATTTCTGAGGGAAAATAGAAGTGTTTCACATGCATTTTGTCTAGACGTGCCCCTAAATGCATACTAAAATGCCACAATTCGTGAAACTTTAAACTTATAAAATGTGTGTGAGATGATTTATTCCTTCTAAATACTTATCATTGTGTATTTATTTTCAAGACCAATTC
>NW_016865912.1:0-749 GCF_001698545.2 Rhinopithecus bieti | reverse complement strand
AAATACAAGCCTGTCTTTCTCTGATAATGTGCTATTGATGCTAACTTGTCAACAGCCTGCTTGTATCAGCAGTGTGAAGTTAACAGCAACATGGAAAAGTTTCTTATCTATATCATGTGATGGCATAGACCAATTCAGTCACTTCCTTTTAGGTGCCAATGAAGCTGCTCTTCAGAAACGGTTATTTAAAACTCCCTAAGTTCAAAATCCAGGCACCACAGGATGCAGCATCAATCACTGACCAAACCCCGTCTGTGTGTGGAAGTGACATACCCAGTCCCAGATAATGTATCCACATCAGTGAAGGGTGGAATCATTGATTGTCAGATCATACAAAGTAACTCAGAGCAGGGAAGACAAGGCAGTGAAACCTGACCAGGAACGGTGGCTCACACCTGTAATCCCAGCACTTTGCTAGTCCAAAGCAGGTGAATCACTTGAGGTCAGGAGTTCAAGACAAGCCTGGCCAACATGGTGAAACCCTGTCTCTACTAAAATACAAAATTAGCTGGGCATCGTGGTGTGTGCCTGTAATCCCAGCTAATAAGGATGTTGAGGCAGGAGAATGGCTTGAACCTGGAGACAAAGATAACAGTGAACTAAGATCACACCATTGCAGTCTCCAGCCTAGTCGACACAGCGAGACTCCTCTCAAGAGAAGAAAAAAAAAAAAAGTTGGATGCACCTGAATCCAACCCCTGCCTCATCCTTCTCCCTTGAAGGCCAAATACACCCTGATACTTTTCACC
>NW_016865911.1:0-748 GCF_001698545.2 Rhinopithecus bieti | reverse complement strand
ACATAAAACATAAAACCATAAAACTCTAGAAGAAAATATAGGCAATACCATTCAGGACATAGGCATGGGCAAAATTTTATGATGAAATCACCAAAAGCAATCACAACAAAAGCAAAATTGACAAATGAGATCTAATTAAACTAAAGAGCTTCTGCACAGCAAAAGAAATCATCATCAGAGTGAACAGACAACCTATGGAACGGGAGAAAATTTTTGCAATCTATCCATCTGACAAAGGTCTAATATCCAGAATCTACAAGGAACTTAAGCAAATTTATAAGAAAGAAACTAAGAACCCCATTTAAAAATGGGCAAAGGACATGAACAAACACTTCTCAAAAGAAGACATACATGTGGCCAATAAACATGAAAAAGAGCTCAACATCACTGATCATCAGAGAAATGCAAATCAAAACCACAATGAGATAATATCTCACACCAATCAGAACAGCTATTACTAAAGTCATAAAATAACAGATGTTGGTGAAGTTGTGGAGAGAAATGAATGCTTTTACATTGTTGGTGGGAATGTAAATTAGTTCAAACATTGTGGAAGATAATGTGGCGATTCCTTAAAGATTTAGAACTGGAAATACCATTTGACCCAGCCATCCCATTACTGGGGTATATACCCAAAGGAATATAAATCATTCTATTATAAAGATATATGTATGCATATGTTCATTGCAGCACTATCCACAATAGCAAAGACATGGAATCAACCCAAATGTCCATCAATGATAGACTT
>NW_016865910.1:5892-7869 GCF_001698545.2 Rhinopithecus bieti | reverse complement strand
ACAACGTGCAGGTTTGCTACATGTGTATACATGTGCCGTGTTGTTTTGCTGCACCTATTAACTCGTCATTTACATTAGGTATTTCTCCTATGCTATCCCTCCCCAACAGGCCCTGGTGTGTGATGTTCCCTGCCCTGTGTCCAAGTGTGCTCATTGTTCAGTTCCCACCTATGAGTGAGAACATGCAGGGTTTGGTTTTCTGTCCTTGCGATAGTTTGCTGAGAATGATGGTTTCCAGCTTCATCCATGTCACTACAAAGGACATGAACTCATCCTTTTTTATGGCTGCATAGTATTCTATGGTATAAATGTGCCACATTTTCTTAATCCAGTCTGTCATTACTTTTTACTTCCCCTCCACCTGAAACTTTCTGTTTGAGGTGGTCGTGGAGGGTTTTTACATCAAGTCTAGAGGGCTCAGTTAATCACATTATCTGAGTTAATTGTTCAGGACTCTCTGCTACTTATTTATTCACTCATTTATTTCTCTTTATTTCCACTCCCCAGTGCTCTTCTTCTCTTCAAAGTCAATCACTCTAATAAATTTTATCTATATTGTTTCTTTTGCCTGAGTGTTAATAAAATGCATACTGTAGTTTGCGGACATGCATTTTAAATTTATGTCTGTGTTGTTACATATCATTGTTTCTTACTGTTTCACTCAGTACTATTTTTAAGATCTATCCATGTTGCTATGTGAATGTCTGGTCTGTTATTTTTTTCTCTGGTAACTGAACATTTTGGATATGTTATTTTTTGCTATGTAAACGTCAAATGATATTTGGATTTTATGTAACATAAAACATTTTTACTGGGTTAGTTAAATATATCTTAATTGCCTACCAAGTGACATTTTGGTTTGTAATTGAAATTCAACTTAATATTTTGATAATACCAATGAGATAATTAAACATTTCTTCTAATGATAATGAATTAAAGTAAGGTAATTATACATATATGGCTTCTTAAAAATATTTGACTTAATTAGGTTGGAATGAGATTTATCTGTTGAATAATTACTATGTTTCAACTAACATTTTCTGAAAAAAAAATACAGCAATTGAGCTTGAGGTAGTTATTGGACTTGATTAGTCAGAAAGAATATCTGGTGATTCTTTTGATTCCATTATAGGCTAATAGCTAAATTGGTTGTTTTCTATCTACATCTATGTGACACCAGGAAAATTTTTATTCCTAGCTGAAGGATGAAACTAACACATTTATTTTTATGGATTTGATAGAGAAAAATAGTGGCTTTCCTTGATTGACTCCGATTCTTCTTGTAAATGACTTGAATATAGAAACTGCCTTAGTGCTCGATTACTCGAATTGGTGAGAGGTCTAGTTTCCAAATGAAGAGAATCAATAAAGTTCAGTTTAGTTCTGTCGTATTAGTCATGTTGATATTGCTTCTCTGTTTTAGGCACACACTATCAATGGGAAGAGTCACCAGGTATTTTGTGTGAGGCAGAGTAGCAGAAGGCTCAGCTATTGTGGCAAGAAGGAATTAAAATTATCTTTGTAACTTCAAATGTTACTCATTCATAGATGGTAATGTGATTTAAAGTTTCTTCTTCAAGTTCCTGGGTAGGCTAAATCACCTCGGGAAACAAATGATGAGCAACAGCAGAAGCACTCTCCTGATACACATATGCACATGTACACACACACATGCACAGGCACACATACACAGAAACACAAGCTTCCCTAAAACATGTGGAAGGAAGGCATATATCAAATGTGTGAGAGGAGATCGTCACCTCTGAGTGGCTGCAGTGCTTTCTGTTTTATTTATTTTTTATTAATTATTTTTTTAAAGACAATTTCTTCAATAATTGGTGCTAGGGGAAATGGATATCCATATTCAGAATAACAAAATTACAAAATTAGATCCCTATCTCTCACCGTATACAATCATTTTAAAAATACTTTTATTTTTAATTTTTGTGGATACATAGTACATGTATATATTTATGG
>NW_016865910.1:0-1994 GCF_001698545.2 Rhinopithecus bieti | reverse complement strand
GCTATATTTCCGTAAGTTCCATAATAAACATGCACCCGCGCGCGCGCGCGCACGCACACACACACACACACACACACACGTGTTAGTTTTAGTAGGCATGTAGATATTGAACTCTACAGAAAGTTAAATTATAAAACATATGTGTTCTGGCCATTATAAACTATTCAAATCAATTTAGTCCACAGGTAGAACAACAACAACAAGAAATATATATATATATATATATAAAGAGGAGTTTATTAAGTATTAACTCACATGATCACAAGATCTCACAATAGGTCACCTGCAAGCTGAGGAGCAAGGAGAGCCAGTCTGAGTCCCAAAACTGAAGAACTTGGAGTTTGATGTTTGAGGGCAGGAAGCATTTGGCATGGGAGCAAGATGTAGGCTGGGAGGCTAGGCCAGACTAGTCTTTTCATGTTTTTCTGTCTGCTTTATATTCTAGTTGTTCTGGCAGCCAATTAGATGTTGCCCACCCAGATTAAGGATAGTTCTGCCTTTGTCAGCCCACTGACTCAAATGTTTCCATCTTGACTGCCTCTATCCTAGTCTTGGCTTTCACAGTCTTTTGTTGGATTAAGGCATAGTCTGCTAACTCTTCCCCTTGCACTTTATTTTTACTCCTTCAAACCATATTAACACTACAAAGATAGTTCTAAAAAGATAGTCTGATCGTGCTATTGCCCACTGTCCCCAGGAACAATTCTAAGCCCCTTAAGAAAACACCAGTGGCATCTCCAGAAATTCTATATAGAGAACACATGCTTTTGTAGTTATAGGAGGGAATTATAGTGGTAATGTGCTCAGAATCAGGGATTTGTGGTCTCACCTTGAAATTTCTTTTGCATGGCATTTTTTAACACTTTGATAAAATCATTTCAATATTGAAGACTGGGAAAAGCAATACTAACCTATTGAGGGAACAGCTTCACCTCTTCCAAGCCATCCTTTAAATCTGTCCCTGTAGATATTACTGCACATGATGTGGCACTCTTCTACAACTCATTTCACTTTTGGCTTATACAGTTTGCCTTATGTGTGAAGAATCATGATAGACACTGAGGATACAACAATGAATTCACAGAGTTTCAGAGAAGATAGTCATTTACAAATGATTTTAGCATTAATAACATAATTACTTGCACTTGGAACAAATGACTATTGGGATATGGTGAGATCTAGCCCAGAGCTCCTCATTCTCAGCACTGCTGGCATTTTGTTGTATATGTTATTCTATTGTATATGTTACTCTGAGGTTGAGAGGCTGATCTGGGTTGGGAATAGAGTTTCGTAATGCAGGAGAACATTGCTAATTTGAGCAACAACAGGAGTAGTTAAGACAATCCAGGAACTGTCAGGTTGAATAATTCTTTGTTGTGAGGGGCAGTACTGTGTATTGTAGCATGTTTAGCAGCACCCCTGGTCTCTACTCACTAGATGCCAGTAGCACCTCCCAACTCACTTGTGATAAATAAGAATGTCTCCACATACTGCCAAATGTCTGCTGAGAGCCAAAATGGTCCCTAGTTAACAATCACTCTTCTAGACCAAGGGTACCATTAATTAATACATTAATTGATTGATCAGTCAAATATCTTTAATTTCCTCAAGGATTCCACATTCTTTTTGTGAACTCAAAACCTGTGCATTTACTGTTCCCTCCTCCTAGAACATTGCACTCTTTCATTGATTAACCCCCACCACCTCCAACCTCTCCTGTTCCAACACATTACTCTGTGATCGATGTCACTCTGAATTCTCATATAAATAGGTTCATTTTCCATTGGAACATCATCAGACTTTACGATAGTTTCTTGCACATGTGTTTATACTCCCTACTAGAGTCTAAGTTCCATAAGGATAGCACCTCTCTTATTTATGATTGTATCAAAAAAGTTTAGAATTTTGTTTAGCACATAAAAGCATATCAAAATATAATTGTTGAACTGATGATTTAATAAGTGAATCTTTAAGCTAGGCCAAGAGGGAGTAAA
>NW_016865909.1:0-480 GCF_001698545.2 Rhinopithecus bieti | reverse complement strand
AGAAAATTTGCCTTTGATTTGATAACGAATTTCTTTTAAAACTTCTGAGATTCATGTCTTAGAGATTCAACTGTTGTGTTTTGCTGCTTTCAGCTTGTTCTTCCTTTAAACAGGTCTGGGATCATTGCTCTCTCCTTTTGCTTCTTCATCAGCTGCTGTGACTTTTTCACCTCCGGTTCTGACTGTTGTTGCAGCCTTGATGCTGAAGTGTTTTGTCTTAAAGTTCTGTGGAAGCAATGTTTTCCCCAATATAGTATTATTCAATGGACTTGGTTTTTTAACATAAATAATATTATTTGGGGCTTTCTTTTTTATTTTATACAGCTTTAAAATATATATATATTCTTTGAGATGGAGTCTTACTCTGTCGCCCAGGCTGCAGTGCAGAGGTGTGACCTTGGCTCACTGCAACCTCCACCTCCTGGGTTCAAGCGATTCTCCTGCCTCAGCCTCCTGAGTAGCTGGATCTACAGGCACGCA
>NW_016865908.1:0-482 GCF_001698545.2 Rhinopithecus bieti | reverse complement strand
CCCATTTCATGAATTTGTATTTTTCTACCTGATTGATATTCTCTAAAAGCTGATTAGATTCTGCCCACCAGATTAAGGTGAATCTGCCTTCCCCAGCTCACTGATTCAAAGATTAACTGTTTTGGGGAAAATATCCAACAGATGCACCCAGGCTTTGTACCCTGTATACCTCAATACAATGAAGTCAACACTCAGTGTTAACCATCACAAATCCACTCCTTGACAACTTCAACCCATACACCTCTCCTAAGGTCATACCTATTCTTCAAGTAAACACAATAATAACATCATAATCCACCTAACATAATACAACTATCTTTATTACAACCACTAATTCACCAATCCCAAATGCAAACACTATTACGTGAAGTTAACAATCGTCAAATGCTGATTTGACATCAATGGATCTTATGTCACATGATAAAGAAAAAGAAAAGATGAAGATACTATTAAATGTGTATACGTACACAGCTTTTTTTTTT
>NW_016865907.1:0-339 GCF_001698545.2 Rhinopithecus bieti | reverse complement strand
AAATAAATAAATAAATAAATAAAATTTTTCTCCAGGGTGCGCTGGCTCATGTCTGTAATCCCAACATTTTGGGAGGCCAAGGTGGGCGGATCGCTTAAGGCCAGGAGTTCCAGACCAGCCTGGCCAACATGGTGACTCATCTCTACTAAAAATACAAAAATTAGCTGTGTGTGGTGGTGCATGCCTGTAATTCCAGCTAAACGGGAGGCTGAGGGAGGAGAATTGCTAGAACCCGGGAGGCGGAAGCTGCAGGGAGCTGAGATCGCACCACTGCACTCAAGGCTGGGTGCACTCCAGACAGGGCCAGACACTGTCAAAAAAAAAAAAAAAAAAAAAAAA
>NW_016865906.1:0-2390 GCF_001698545.2 Rhinopithecus bieti | reverse complement strand
GCATTAATGTGATATTTTGATCATAAAATTTTTCTGGCTTATTTTTCTGAAATCCATTTCTTAGATTATCAAAATTTATGTAATTATCAACTTTATTTTCAGTGATTTCATTGACAATCACATCAGTTGCTCTTGGCTATTGCAAGATTACAAATAATTTTAAATATTTTTTAATTTAAAAATGATCTTTCTATTAATTCAAATGTTATTAAACCTATTATGGGTATTTTATAGGCTGTGAGATTAGGATCAACTTCTGATAATTTATTTTAAAATACATATTTGAGTACATTTGGAGCTGATGATTTTCATAGAACAACTTTTCAATAAATATTTAACTCATCATGCCAATCAGTTTCATACTAATTTCACATAGAATTCAGTTTTTACATCTGAATTTATTTTTTTAATTAATTTTTTTACTTTTAGGTAATTATAGGTTTACATGTAAGTTATGAGAAGTAATAGAGAGAGATTCTATGTACTCTTCTCTCAGCTTCTCCAGAAGTAACATGCTGCAAACTATAGTATAATTTCATAGCCAGGAAATTGACATTGTTACAATGTACTCATCTCATTTATAGCTCACTAATTTAAGCGTACTCATTTGTGTGCCTATATGTGTGTGTATATTTACTTCTATGCAATTTTGTCACATGTGTAGGTTCATGTATTTATTACCACAGTAAAGACATAGAACAATTCCATCACAAAGGTCACATATACTGCCTTTTATTGAATTGAATGTTAAATTTAAATGTATGCAACGATGTTTTAGTGTTTCTTCTGATGTTTCTTGTAACTTGTCAAGGCTGTGCAAAAAACTGAAAGTAGTTTCAAGATTTGCATATAATTCAAAATGCCTGTTTATATATTGTATTGCTATATTTTTAGTTACAAAGAAAGTTTAATTTAAAAATTATCTTCCTTGTTGATAATTGGTTTAATTTAAAACTTCATATAAAAGTAGTGTTATTTTCCATAAAATGCAAGCCTTCAATTTAATTTGTATTTCTAAGTTTATGGACATCTGCTGTGCAATTTTGCAGCAGCTTTCAAAACTGGACATTGTAAACGCTGAAGAATTCTAATGACTTTCTAAAGTGCTTACTGCTGTGCCCATGTGTAACATTTATTTTGTAATAATTTATTTACAAGGTTTACTGCCTGAGTGCCATGGGTATTGTCTTGGAATTTAGGTGGGAGATTTAAAATTAAAATAGATACTACAGGGATGTTCCCTTGGGACTGATGAGCAAGCTGTCTACTTACCATGGGTGTTCTCCCTGACTGCATGGGTAGCCACTTTCATCTCCCACAACTGCCTTTGTTGCTGCTGCTTATCCTGCTGTTACAGATAGTCACTCCTAATCTGGGCCTAGTCCTGGTTCGGCCACATCAGGGACACATAGCATCCAGACTGCTGAATCATGCACATGCCCCCTTGCTGCTAGGCCAATTGCATGTCTCCTGTGCCTACAGGCTTGAATCTGTGTGTGTGCTGCTGCCATCCTGCAGTTCTGCTGCTCATGTTCACACCCTGTTGTCCCAGTGGACTTCACTTACAAAACATCAGTTCAAAGATAAAATTATTAAGAGTTTCAAGATGGCAGGAGCAGAACTTTAAACCAAGCACAGGGTTCTTTTGATAGTGAGGGACCCTGTGCAACTTCAAGGTCACATATCAATGAAGCCAAACCTTCATTTGTCAAATTAACTCTTAAATTATCATAAACTTTTCAAGCTATTTTGTTTTGAATACATATGGATAGTTTTGTTTGTTGTTAATGAGACTTTCCAACATCAAACTTGTAGATTTAAAAAATAGAACAGAAGATTTAAAAGCCCAGTCTTATAAACCTTGGAACTGCACATAGCTGCTAAAAAATAAATAAAATAACTAACCCCATTTAGCTGAAAGGATTAAGGTTCTTAAAGTGAAATTCGCTGCTAATTAATTATAATAAAAGTCCTGCTCATATTAAACTATAATCTCTATAAATGTATTTGCATACAAATAAAAAATAAAATGTAATTTTAACACAAGAAATTACTCATATGTCATAATATTTTAATATGTACAAAGTATAATAAACTCATGCAAAAACTCTTACTTTGGAGATTGAGCAAACTTACACTTTTTTATAAGTGAAAATGTATAATACTCAGAAATACATCTAAGATTTCCAAAATTCTAGATGGTCCATGAACAAGAAATGGAATATTTACATTTACTAAAATGTAAAATCTAATTTAAGATTTCCTTTCTCCACATAAGGGCACAGAAGAGGTATATTGTTAAAGCATCTTGATGTATTTAGATAAAATGGAAATAATAAAAAGTTCAATGGGGTGTCAAGTGGAGACTACACTTTAATTATATTGGTATT
>NW_016865905.1:0-789 GCF_001698545.2 Rhinopithecus bieti | reverse complement strand
AAATGGAAAGAAACAACTGGTACCAGCCACTGCAAAAACATGTCAAATTGTAAAGACCAGCAATGCTATGAAGAAGCCATCAATTAACAGGAAAAATAACCAGCTAATATCATAATGACAGGATCAAATTCACACATAGCAATATTAACCTTAAGTGTAAATGGGCTAAATGCCAAATTAAAAGACACAGACAGGCAAACTGGATAAAAAGTCAAGACCCATCTGTGTGCTGTATTCAGGAGACACATCTTACATGCAAAGACACACAGAGGCTCAGAATAAAGGGATGGAGGGAGATCCACCAAGCAAATGGAAAGGAAAAAAAGCAGGGGTTGCAATCCTAATCTCTGATAAAACAGACTTTAAACCAACAAAGATCAAAAGAGACAAAGAAGGCCATTACATAATGGTAAACGGATCAATGCAACAAAAAGAGCTAACCATGCTAAATATATATGCACCCAATACAGGAGCACACAGATTCATAAAGCAAGTCATCAAAGACCTTCAAGGAGACTTAGACTGCCTCACAAAAATAATGGGAGACTTTAACACCCCTCTGTCGATATCAGAGAGATTAATGAGACAGAAGGTTAACAAGGATATCCAGGACTTGAACTTAACTCTGCACCAAGCGGACCTAATAGACATCTACAGAACTCTCCACCCCAAATCAACAGAATATACCTTCTTCTCACATTGCACTTATTCTAAAACTGACCACATAATTGGAAGTAAAGCATTCCTCAGCAAATGTAAAAGAACAGAAACCACAAAAACTGTCTCTCA
>NW_016865904.1:0-856 GCF_001698545.2 Rhinopithecus bieti | reverse complement strand
AGGCACAGAGTTACATTGTTCTTTTCATGGAACAGTTTGCTAACACTGTTTTCTAACCTACAATGGCATATTTCGGAGCATACTGAAACTTATGGTGACAAAGGAAATATCCTCATGTAAAAACTAGAAAGAAGCCCTCTGAGAAATTGCTTTATGATGTGTTAATTCATCTCACAGAGTTACATGATTCATTTCATGGATCAGTTTGGTAGCACTGTTTTTGGGGAATTTGACAAGGGCTATTTTGGATTGCCATGAAGCCTATGGTGACTAAGGAAATATCCTCAAATAAAAACAAGAAAGAAGCTTTCTGGGAAAGTTCTTTGGGATGTGTGAATTCATCTCACAGAGATACACCTTTCTTTTCATGGAGTAGTTTGCAAACACTGTTTTCGTGGAATCTGCAAAGGGATATTTGGGAGCGCAATGAGGCCAATGGTGTAAAAGGAAATATCCTCAGATAAAAAATAGAAAGAAACTTTCTGAGAAACTGCTTTGTGATGCGTGAAATCTTCTCACAGTGTTACACTACTCTTTTCATTGAACAGTTTGCTAACACTGTTTTCTTGGAATCTGCAATGGAATATTTCAGAGTGCATGGAAGCTTTAGGAGACAAACAAAATGTCCTCAAATAAAAACTAGAAATTAGCTTTCTGAGAAACTGCTTTGTGATGTGTTAATTAATCTCACAGTGTTACATGATACTTTTCATGTATCAGTTTGGCAGCACGGTTTTTCAGGGATCTTAGAAGGGATATTTTGGATCGCCTTGAAGCCTATGGAGACTAAGGAAATATCCTCAGATAAAAACTGGAAAGAAGCTTTCTGAGAAACTTCTTCTTGATGTGTGAATGC
>NW_016865903.1:0-788 GCF_001698545.2 Rhinopithecus bieti | reverse complement strand
GACCTCCCAAAGTGCTGGGATTACAGGCGTGAGCCACCGCACCGGGCAATTTTTTGGTACTCAGTAATTTAGTGTCTTCTATGTCAATATGGATTGCAATTGGATTAGATTTTGACAAAAGTATGTCTAGTAACTCAGTTTTATCATCCAATCCTAAATATATTTTCCTCTTTTGAGGAGAAAGAAATGTAGGTATTAAATAATTCTAAGTCTCTTGGAGTATTTGTTTCACCTACAGATTGAATTGTTTGTTTACTTCAAGGAATGGGACCTTGTAGTAAGGTGGGATTTACAGATAAGGTGATTCCAGTCTGTTAATAAGATCTTGTGTTCTCCATTTAAAATAACTTTTATTCATCTTAAAATAGAGCCAGGGTCACAAGCTCAAATATTTAATTGCCATTTTCTGGCAAAACCAGAAAACTAGGATTCCAAGGGTCCTAGTAAGGATCAGGAAATTCCTTAATTCTACCTTTAAGTTCTGCCTTTGACCATGACTGATAAACTAGGGCAGGTTAATCCCTACCAGACACTGGCTGTTCCAGAGATGGAGCCAGAGCAGTAGAAGCAGCGGGAGGAGAAAGAGGAGGTAGTTCTAGGTAAAGTAGACCAGGTAATAAAGGATAAAGAGAAGGAGGAGCTGAGGGAGGAGGAGGAGAAATTTCAGCTGTCTTTTTCAATTTGGAAATTGTTCTAGATAACTTTTTATTCTTCTTTTGTAAAGAAATAACTCTACTAAAATCTCTTTTCAATGCTTTAAATACCATTGAAAATAACTCTCCCTAGGC
>NW_016865901.1:0-787 GCF_001698545.2 Rhinopithecus bieti | reverse complement strand
CTGAAAAGGTTTCATAATCTACATTCCATTTTAATGTTTTGATCTTTAGATTATTTTGTTTAACACAAGATAGGAGAATATAGAAAACGCCTTGATCCCTCCTAGATTACTTTTGATAGCCTCCTGTATGAAATCTTAAGATTACTTTTGATAGCCGACTGTATGAAATCTTAAGATCTTTAGATGGCAGCTATATGCTACCTATTGATTATAAATGCAAGTGCCTTTCTAAAGCATGCTACTACCTTTACCATTTCCTATTATGTTTTACTATTTAATATATAATTGAACTACATAGAAATTTTAGTTTGTTACTGCCCCTTAAGTTTGAATTGCCTCACTAAGCAATTTCTTTATTCTAGTACATTATTCTATATTATGATGCCATAAAATCACAACAATCATATTTTCAACCCTAGAGATACAGTTTAACTGACATATTTTGTTGTTACTAGGAAAAGTCAAAACACTGAAATGAAAGTGAGAAAACCTTAGTTTGAATTTCTATATGACCAACATCTAATCATGGAAACTTAGGCAACAGTTGACCTTTATTTACTATATTCATCACTTGATGATAGTAACGCCTAAGACAAATAATATAATGTATAGGAATGCTATGTCAAGTATAAACTGTTTATTATATGCAGTTAATTTTAAATTTCTCTTTATAACCACAGGTTCTTTTCTTTTTTTTTTTTAAACTTCCCCTCATCTCATTCAGATTTTGTTTCAAAATCCTTAAGCAACCCTTCAGAAACAAGGTCTGGCAATGAGGACTGCCAAG
>NW_016865900.1:0-787 GCF_001698545.2 Rhinopithecus bieti | reverse complement strand
GGGGCCTGGTATCCTGAGAAGCGGCGGGATATCTGGAAGTGGCTGGAACCGCCTGTGGCGGGACCTGGGTTCCCTCAGGACTCAAGATGGCGGCTGGGCCCACCCTGGGACCCGCATCCTTTCCCAACCTTGCACGGTGACCTCGCCCTGTCCCCAGCACTCTGTCGCCTGGATGGTGAGGGTGGGCAGGAGGGTCCTAGGAAGAGCTCCAATTTGAGGTGTGGGGCTTGTGCTAGGGGAGCTATCGTCTGGGGTCGCCTGTCCCTTCTTTCTCCTGTTAAACCTTAAAGGGCATCACTGTAAAAATATTAAAGAATTTATTGCAGCAAAGAGCAGTTCAAGTATTGTCCAGCACTGAGCCGTGGTTTCTGGTCCACAGGAGGGTCTTGAAGGAGTAGTTTTTATAAGACGCATGAGGATGGAAACCCAATTCAGTAAATGATTGGGGACGGTTATGTAGTTGTCTTATCTATACAATCGAGGTGGAAATTTTCTAGTTATGTGATCAGAGGTTAATTGGCAGTTTTTGGTGGGTTAAGCCTGAATTTTGTTTCCCTCTGAGGAAGTAATTTACAAGAAGAGTTAGATTGTTCTTTTAACATAGAAACACAGGGCACTAGAGCTATCTCAGTCTAATTGCCTGCTGTTTAATTATTATAACACTCCCCAGGGGAATGATTTTCCTTTGCATTTCCAAATGTGTCTCAAGCAGGGTCTCAAGTCCAACCCCCTGTTCCACCAGTCTAACTCTGGATTGCAGTAAAATACTAAATTTCCAGTCGGTTGT
>NW_016865899.1:0-1457 GCF_001698545.2 Rhinopithecus bieti | reverse complement strand
CCTGTCTCAGTCTCCCGAGTAGCTGGGACTACAGGCACCCACCACCATGCCCGGCTAACTTTTGTATTTTTAGAAGAGATGGGATTTCACCATATTGGTCTGACTGGAGTCACCACCATGCTCGGCTACCTTTTATATTTTTAGTAGAGATGGGATTTCACCATATTGGTCTGACTGGTCTAGAACTCCTGACCTCAGGTGATCCACACGCCTCGGCATCCCAAAGTGCTGGGATTACAGGCGTGAGCCAACACGCCTGGCCAATTTTTTTAATTTTTTGTAGAGATGACATCTCCCTGTGGTACCCTGGCTGGTCCTGAAATCCTGGCCTCAAGTGGTACTCCTGCATCAGTCTCCCGAGGTACTGGCATTACAGGCATGAGCCACCACGTGTGGCCCCTAATAAAAATTGAGCTCGTATTCCAAAAGATCTGAATGCATTCAGTCTGTAGTTCCCTGTTTCCCAAAGCTCTAAACATAAATAAGTGCCATGCAGAAACAGTTTGTATATTAGTTTGCTCAGGCTGCCATAACAAAGTATCACAAACTGGGTAGCTTAAACAACAGAAATATATTGTTTCACATTTCTTAGGGCTAGAAGTCTGAGATAAAGGTGTCAGGAGGGTTGATTCCTTCTAAGGTCTGTGAGGGAGGATCTGCTCCAGGCCTCTGCCCTTGGCTTGTTGATGACTATCTTCATGTTCACATAGTGTTCTCCCTGCACATGTGTTTGTTTCTAAGTTTCTCCTTTTCATGAAGGACAGCAGTCATATTGGATTAGGGCCCACCCTAATGACCTCATCCTAACCTGCTTGCTTCTGAAAATATTCTGTCTCTAAATAAGGTCACATCCTGAGGCACTGGGGATTAGGACTTCAACATAGGAATTTGGGGGGACACAATTCAACCCATAACAGTTTGCTCACAGTTTTTTATTATATAGCTTTATATTTAATTCCTGATTTGTTAAACAGGATATGAATCATTGGCACCCAGTAACAACTTGACTCTCTCTGCAGTGTCTAAAGTAAAATCAATAAAAGAAATTGAGCTAGGCGTGGTGGCTCGTGCCTGTAATTTCAGGGACTTGAGAGGCCGAAGCAGGAGGATCACTTGAGGCCAGGAGTTCAAGACCAGCCTGGGCAACATAACAAGACTCCGTCTTTTAAAAAAAATTTTTTTTTTAATTTGCTGGCCGGGCACGGTGGCTCACGCCTGTAATCCCAGCACTTTGGAAGGCCGAGGCAGGCGGATCACCTGAGATCGGGAGTTTGAGATCAGCCTGATCAACATAGAGAAACCCTGTCTCTACTAAATATATAAAAATTAGCCAGGCCTGGTGAGGCATGCCTGTAATCCCA
The DNA here is from genome assembly GCF_001698545.2 of Rhinopithecus bieti. Lineage (NCBI taxonomy): Eukaryota > Metazoa > Chordata > Mammalia > Primates > Cercopithecidae > Rhinopithecus > Rhinopithecus bieti. The sequence continues at coordinate 96 of NW_016865899.1, read as the reverse complement.
GCTACTTGGGGGACTGAGGCAGAAGAATCACTTGAACCCGGGAGCCAGAGGTTGCAGTGAGCTGAGATTGTGCCACGCACTCACTCCAGCCTGGAT
>NW_016865898.1:0-3645 GCF_001698545.2 Rhinopithecus bieti | reverse complement strand
TGAGTAGCTGGGATTACAGGCCTGCACCACCACGCCTGGCTAATTTTGTATTTTTAGTAGAAACAGGGTTTCTCCATGTTGGTCAGGCTGGTCTCAAACTCCTGACCTCAGGTGATCCGCCTGCCTCAGCCTCCCAAAGTGCTGGGATTACAGGTGTGAGCCACTGTGCCCGGCCCTTTTTTTGCTTTGTTTTACTTTCAAGATGGAGTTTCACACTGTCACCCAGGCTGTAGTGCAGTGGTGTGATCTTGGCTCACTGCAACCTCTGCGTCCTGGATTCAAACGATTCTCCTGTCTCAGCCTCTCAAGTATCTAGGATGACAGATGCCTGCCACCATGCCCAGCTAATGTTTTGGAATTTTAGTAGAGGAGGGGTTTCACCATGTTGGCCAGGCTGGCACGGTGCTGATTTCTTTCACCACAAATTAACATTCATTTTTCAGAAATTCCATAAAGTTTTGCCTATATAGAATTTTATATAAATTTATATAGAATTTTATATAAATGGAAACATATATTTATTTTATGTCTGGCTACTTTCACTCAGCATATTGTTTCTTTCTTGTTTTATTGAGATGGGCTCTGGCTATGCTGCCAAGGCTGGTTTCTAACTCCTGGCTTTAAGCAATCTTGTTGCCTTGGCCTCCCAAAGTACTGGGATTACACACGTGAGCCACCGCACCTGGCTAGCATGCTGTTTGAGAGGTTTCTCCTTGTTGCCTGTGTCTGTAGTTTGCTCCTTTTGACTGCTGAGTAGTATCCATTGTATGAGCATAGAACAATTTGTTTATCTGTTGGCTGTTCATGAACCTCTGGCTTGTTTCCAACTTCTGGCTATTGTTTTTTTTTGTTGTTGTTTGCTTTTTGTTTTTTTCCTTTTTTCTTTTGAGACAGAATCTCACTCTGTCACCAAGGCTGGAGTGCAGTGGCACAATCTCAGCTCACTGCAACCTCCTCCTCTGGCGTTCAAATGATTCTCCTGCCTCAGCCACCTGAGTAGCTGGGATTACCGGCGCACACAACCACACCCAACTAATTTATGTATGTTTAGTAGAGACGGGGTTTCACCACTTTGGACAGGCTGGGCTCAAACTCCTTACTTTAGGTGATCCATTCGCCTTGGCCTCCAAAAGCGTACCTCCGGGTGTTGTAAATGAAGCTGCTGTTTCCATATTTGTACAAGTCTTTTAGGATCTTACTCTGTTGCCTAGGCTGGAGTGCAGTGGTGTGATCATAGCTCACTGCAGCCTCAACTTCTGGACTCAGGTGATCCTCCTGCCTCAGCCTCTGAGTAGCTGGGACCACAGGCACGTGCCACCACACCCAGCTAATTGTTTTTGTTTTTTGAAACCAAGTCTCACTCTGTCGCCCAGGCTGGAGTGCAGTGCCTTGATCTCGGCTCACTGCAACCGCTGCCTCCTGGGATCATGTGATCCGGCCACCTCAGCCTCCTGAGTAGCTGAGACTACAGGTGCCCACCACCACGCCCAGCTAATTTTTTTAATATATTTTTAGTAGAGACAGGGTTTCATTGTGTTGGCCAGGCTAGTGTCAAACTCCTGACCTCAAGTGATCCACCCTGCCTTGGCCTCCCAAAGTGTTGGGATTACAGGCGTGAGCCACTGTGCCCAGTATTTTTTTTTTTTTTTTTATGGAGTCTTGCTCTGTCATCCTGGCTGGAGTCCAGTGACACGATCTCGGCTCACTGCAACCTCTGCCTCCTGGGTTCAAGCAATTCTTCTGCCTCAGGCTCCCAAGTAGCTGGGACTACAAGGCGCCTGCCACCATGCCTGGCTTTTTTTGGTATTTTTAGTAGAGGCGGGGTTTCACCGTGTTAACCAGGATGGTCTCCATCTGCCAACCCTGTGATCCGCCCGCCTTGGCCTCCCGAAGTGCTGGGATTACAGGCATGAGCCACTGTGCCTGGCCTGTGCACAGTGTTTTTTTTTTTTTTTGTTTTTTTTTTTTTTTGAGACGAAGTCTCGCTCTGTCGCCCGGGCTGGAGTGCAGTGGCGCGATCTCAGCTCACTGCAAGCTCCCTCTCCCGGGTTTACGCCATTCTCCTGCCTCAGCCTCCCAAGTAGCTTGGACTACAGGCGCCCGCCACCTCGCCCGGCTAGTTTTTTTGTATTTTTTAGTAGAGACGGGGTTTCACCGTGTTAGCCAGGATGGTCTGGATCTCCTGACCTCGTGATCCGTCCGTCTCGGCCTCCCAAAGTGCTGGGATTACAGGCTTGAGCCACCACGCCCAGCCTGTGCCCAGCGTTTTTAAAAATTATTTGTAGAGACCAAGTCTCCCTGTGTTGCCCAAGCTGGTCTGGAACTCCCGGGCTCAAGGGATCCTCCCACCTCGACCTTCCAAGTAGCTGAGACTACAGGTGTGTGCCCCTCTGCCTGCTAATTTTTAAATTCTTGTAGAGATGAGATCTCCCTATGTTGCCCACACTGGTCTCATACTCCCACTCTCAAGTGATCCTCCCACCTTGGCCTCCCAAAGTGCTGGGATTATAGGCGTGAGCCAGTGTGCCTGGCCAACTTTTATGTTTAGACCTATGACTTAGGTTCATATTTGTTTACGGTATCTGGGAAGAGTTGAGGTTCATTTTTTTCTTCAAATCGACATTGATTCATTCAATGAGATGAATTGAATTAATCCTTTACACAATTAAATTACCTTGGCATGTTTATTGAAAATCAATTAACCATATGTGAGTGAGTTAATTTCTGGGCTTTCTGTTCTGTTCCATTGATCTATTTGCGTCTCCCTATGACATTACCACATTATCTTGATGGCTGCTGCTTTATGTATGTATTTATTTAGAGACAGGGTCTCACTCTGCCACTCAGGCTGGAGTGCAGTGGCACAATCGTGGCTCACCACAGCCTTGAACTTCTGGGCTCAAGTGATCCTCCTGCCTCAACCTCCCGAGTAGCTGGGACTACAGGCGTGCACCACCATGCCTTTTATTTTATTTTATTTTGTTTTATTTTATTTTATTTATTTTGAGACAGAATCTCACTCTGTCACCAGGCTGGAGTGCAATGGTGCAATCTCGGCTCATGGGAACCTCCGCCTCCTGGGTTCAAGTGATCCTCCTGCCTCAGCCTCCTGAGTAGCTGGGACTACAAGCATGCACCACCACGCCCAGCTAATATTTGTATTTTTAGTAGAGATGGGGTTTCACCATGTTGGCCAGGATGTTCTCGATCTCTTGACCTCATGATCCACCCACCTCAGCCTCCCACTGTGTTGGGATTACAGGCGTGAGCCACCACGCCCGGCCAAATTTTATTTTTTGTAAAGATGGGGCCTCACTATGTTGCCCAGGCTGGTCTCAAACTCCTGGGCTTGGCTGGGTACGGTGGTTCACACTTGTAATCCCAGCACTTTGGGAGGCTGAGGCAGGAGGATTACTTGAGGTCAGGAGTTAAAGACCAGCCTGGGCAACATAGTGAGACCCTCATCTCTAAATTTTTAAATGTAAAAGAAACATAAAAGAACTCCTGGGCTCAAGCAATCCTCCCACCTTAGCCTCCCAAAGTGTTGGGACTATAGGTGTAGCCACTGCACCCAGCCTACTACAGCTTTAGAAGTCTTGAAATCAGATAGTAAGAATTCTCCAAGTTTGTTCTCTCTCTCTTTCT
>NW_016865897.1:0-1706 GCF_001698545.2 Rhinopithecus bieti | reverse complement strand
CAAGCAGGCTGCAGAGCAACCACTTGCCAGAAAATTTTGCATAGCTAAAAAGGAGTTAAGTACTCTTATCTAAAACAATGGGGCAAAGGCCAGGAAGGCATTTCCAAGACTTTTGTGGCAGCCTCTCCCACCACAGCCTCAGGGGCCTGGAAAGGAAGAATGGCTTCTTGGGCCAGGCTCAGGGCCCTGCTACTTTGTTCAGCTTTGGGAGGCTGCTCCTTGCATCCCGCCATTCTAACTCCAGCCTTGGCTCAAAGGGGGCCAGGTACAGCTCAGGCTGCCACTTTGGAGAATGTAAGCCATAAGCCTTGGTGATTTCCACATGGTCTTTAGCCTGTAGGCATGCAGAATGCAAGAATGAAGAACACTTGGCACCCTCCACCTAGATTTCAGAGGATGTATGGAAAAGCCTGGGTTCCCAGACAGAGAGGCCTGCTACACAGGTGCACAGCCTCTTCAGAGAACCTCTACTAGGGAAGTGCCAAGGGGAAATGTGGGATTGGAGCTCCCATACAGAGTCCCTACTGGGACATTGCCTAGTGGTGCTGTAAGAAGGGGGTACCATCCTTCAGATCCCAGAATGGTAGATCCACTGGGAGCTTGCACCCTGCATTGGGAAAAGCCACAGTCACTCAATGTGTGAGAGCAGCCATGGGGGCTGTGTCTAGCAAAGCCACAGGAGCAGAGCTGCCCAAGGCCTTGGGAACCTACTCCTTGCACCAGTGTGCCCTGGATATTGGACATGGAGTCAAAGGAGATTATTTTGGAGCTTTAAGATTTAATGACTACCCTGCTGGGTTTCAAACTTTTATAGAGCCTGCAGCCCTTTTCTTTTGGCTTCTTTCTCCCTTTTGGAATGGGAATATTTACCCAATGCCTATGTCCTCATTGTATCTTGGAAATAAATAACTTCTTTTGATTTTACAGGTGGAAGGGACTTGCCTTATCTCAGATTAGACTTTGGACTTGGGACTTGAGTTAACACTGGAATGACTTTAAGACTTTGGGGGACTATTGGAAAGGCATGATTGTATTTTGCAATGTGAGGATATGAGATTTGCCAGGGGCAGGGGCAGAATGATATAGTTTGGATATTTGTCTCTGCCCAAATCTCACGTTGAAACGTAATCCCCAATGTTGAAGGTGGGGCTTGGTGGGAGATGTTTGGGTCATGGGGCCAGATTCCCTCGGTCTCACATGTCTGTATGAAGAGACCACCAAACAGGCTTTGTGTGAGCAACAAGGCTGTTTATTTCACCTGCGTGCAGGTGGGCTGAGTCCGAAAAAGGAGTCAACAAAGGGTGGTGGATTATTATTAGTTCTTAACAGGTTTTGGGATAGGCGGTGGAGTCAGGAGCAATGTTTTGCCGGCAGTGGGTGGATCTCACAAAGCACATTCTCAAGGGTGGGGAGAATTACAAAGAGCCTTCTTAAGGGTAGGGGAGATTACAAAGTACATTGATCAGTTAGGGTGGGGCGGAAACAAATCACAATGGTGGAATGTCATCTGTTAAGGCTATTTTCCCTTCTTTTGTGGATCTTCAGTTCCTTCAGGCCATCTGGATGTACACTGCAGGTCACAGGGGATATGATGGCTTAGCTTGAGCTCAGAGGCCTGACATTCCTATCTTCTTATATTAATAAGAAAAGCAAAACAAAATAGTTAAGTGTCAGAGCGACCAAAAATTTTGGGGGGTATGGAGAGA
>NW_016865896.1:0-1365 GCF_001698545.2 Rhinopithecus bieti | reverse complement strand
CAGAACCACAGTCACAAGCCCAGTGAAAACATGAACACTAACACTAAATGCCAACCCTAACACTAACACCTAACACTAGTTCTATGTTCTAAAGATAAATCTAACCCTGAATTTTAACACATACCCTCTAACCCTACCCTAAAACTTACTCTATTGGATAGGCTAAATATAATCATTAACCTAAACACTAACCCTAACACTTAACCCTAAATCTAACCTTGAAACTCTAACCCAAAGCCAATCTTTTCTTTTAAATGTAATCCTAACATTAACAATAAAACACGGAAAACAAAACCTAAGCATGAGCTGAAGACATAACCCTAAATATGACACTAATCCTCACTGTAAAGTCACAAAAGCTGAATTTTAACACTAAAAGTAACCTAACTGTAAATCCATCCCTAAAAAAAAGCCAAAACCATAATTCTAACTCTAAGCCTAAAACCTAAACATAATTCCCATCCTCAACCATAGTTATAATCATTAAACAAAGTCCTAACCATAATCCAAAACCATAACCCTAAATGCTAAACTAAACCTTAGTCACTAACTGTCAAAATGATACAAATGCTAATACCTAACCCTAATCCTAAACCCTAATATTAGCCAAAACCTATCCCTAATCCCTACCACAAATCCTACACCTAATTTCAACCCTAACACCGACCCCAAATATATGCCCTAATGGTAAGCCTAACTCTAACTCTAATACCAACCTGAAATGTACACCCTAACAGTATGTCTAAACCTAATCTTTACCACTAATCTTAAAGCTTTCAGCCTTAACCCTACATGAACACCAACCTCAAACGTAAACGTGAACTTTAACTTACACTAAACAGAGAATCCTAAGCTGACATCTTAACCCCAATTATAAAACTAACCCTAAACAATATCCTCAATATTGGGGTCTGCGTGTTTCCTAAACAAAGGAATGAACACACAAGACAAAACAAGACAAGACAAACATGGTGGCCGCCACGAACAGCACGCTCTGCTTTATTTTATACATGCTTGTGGAATTTTATCATGTCACAAGAAACGAGTTGTTTTATGTCACAAGTTTTTTTTATGTCATGAGTTGTTTTCTGACCTTTGCCTAACTTTCCAATTTCTTAAGATGCTTAAACATTAACCAGTTCCCAGAGTCTGCTGTTTACAGCTGACTCCTTTGTTCTTCCTGTTTGCAGAGAAGAAACATCATGCTTTGTTTGCAAGAACATAACTATCGGGAACATCTCGTTTGCGAGCACGTGGTCCTCTACATCTCCCCTTCTTATTTACAGGTTTGCATTTCTTTTAAAACCATCATCACATGTTGGGCTTGTTGGGATTCGGTGATTGATCTCTAACACCATCTCCAGC
>NW_016865895.1:0-749 GCF_001698545.2 Rhinopithecus bieti | reverse complement strand
GTCGCCGCCGCCGCATCTGGGCGCCCACGGACACGCACACGGACATGCACACGCGGGCGGCCTGCACGCGGCGGCGGCGCACCTGCACCCGGGCGCGGGCGGCGGCGGCTCATCGGTGGGCGAGCACTCGGACGAGGATGCTCCCAGCTCGGACGACCTGGAGCAGTTCGCCAAGCAGTTCAAGCAGCGGCGCATCAAGCTGGGCTTCACGCAGGCCGACGTGGGGCTGGCGCTGGGCACGCTCTACGGTAACGTGTTCTCGCAGACCACCATCTGCCGCTTCGAGGCCCTGCAGCTGAGCTTCAAGAACATGTGCAAGCTCAAGCCGCTGCTCAACAAGTGGCTGGAGGAGACCGACTCGTCCAGCGGCAGCCCCACCAACCTGGACAAGATCGCGGCGCAGGGCCGCAAGCGCAAGAAGCGCACGTCCATCGAGGTAGGGGTCAAAGGCGCGCTCGAGAGCCACTTTCTCAAGTGCCCCAAGCCCTCGGCGCACGAGATCACAGGCTTGGCAGACAGCCTGCAGCTGGAGAAGGAGGTGGTGCGCGTCTGGTTCTGCAACCGGCGGCAGAAGGAGAAGCGCATGACCCCTGCGGCCGGCGCGGGCCACCCGCCCATGGACGATGTATACGCGCCTGGGGAGCTAGGGCCCGGCGGGGGCCCGCACCCCCCCCCTCCGCCCCCCCGCCGCCCCGCCGGCGGCGCTGCACCACCACCACCACCACACATTGCCCGGCTCCGTGCAGTGA
>NW_016865894.1:0-1708 GCF_001698545.2 Rhinopithecus bieti | reverse complement strand
GCTTGAGCCACCGCGCCTGGCCGGCTTCTTTAATTTTTTAGATTATTTATCTATTTCTTTTTCTGTTTTTGAGAGTTTCTCTCTTGTTGCCCAGGCTGGAGTGCAATGGCACAATCTCAGCTCACTGCAACCTCCGCCTCCTGGGTTCAAATGATTCTCCTGCCTCAGCCTCCTGAGTAGCTGAGATTATAGGCATGCACCACCATGCCTGGCCAATTTTGTATTTTTAGTAGAGATGGGGTTTCTCCATGTTGGTCAGGCTGGTCTCGAACTCCTGACCTCAGGTGATCGGCCCACCTTGGCCTCCCAAAATGCTGGGATTACAGACCTGAGCCACTGGGCCTGGCCTATTTATCTATTTCCAATTTCACTGACTTCTACTCTTTCCTTTATTATTTTCTTTTTTCTGTTTGCTTTAGGTTTAATTTGCTCTTCTTCCAGTTTCTTAAGGTGGAAGCTTAGATTATTGATTTAAAACCTTTCTCTTTTTTTTATTGAGACAGAGTCTCGCTCTGTCGCCCAGGCTGGAGTGCAGTGGCGTGATCTCAGCTCACTGCAAGCTCCGCCTCCCGGGTTCACACCCTTCTCCTGCCTCAGCCTCCCCAGTAGCTGAGACTACAGGCTCCCGCCACCACGCCTGGCTAGTTTTTTGTATTTTTAGTAGAGACGGGGTTTCACCGAGTTAGCCAGGATGGTCTTGATCTCCTGACCTTGTGATCCACCCGCCTCAGCCTCCCAAAGTGCTGGGATTACAGGCGTGAGCCACCGCGCCCGGCCTAAAACCTTTCTTTTTAAGTTTGGTGCTGTAAGATTTCCCCTAAGCACTGCTTTAAGCTTAAGCTATGTTCCACCAATTTTCAATTTTGCTACACTATTTTCTTTCTTTCTTTTCTTTTCTTTTTTTGACAAAGTTTCACCCTTGTTGCCCAGGCCTGGAGTGCAATGGTGTGATCTTGGCTCACTGCAACCTCCGCCTCCCAGGTTCAACCAATTCTCCTGCTTCAGCCTCTGGAGTAGCTGGGATTACAGGCCCCAGCCACTGCATCTGGCTAATTTTTGTATTTTCAGTAGAGACGGAGTTTTGCCCTGTTGGCCAGGCTGGTCTTGAACTCCTGTCCTCAGGTGATCCACCCACCTTGGCCTCCCAAAGTGCTGGGATTACACCCAGCCTCATGGGTATTTTATTATTATTGCTATTATGGCTATTAATATTATTATTATTTTGAGATGGAGTCTCACTCTATCACCCAAGTTGGAGTGCAATGGTGTGATCTCGGCTCACTGCAACCTTCGCCTCTCTGGTTCAAGTAATTCTCCCACCTCACCCTCCTGAGTAGCTGGGATTACAGGCGTGCGCCACCACACTGGGTTAATTTTTTTTTTTTTTTGAGACGGAGTCTCCCTCTGTCACCCAGGCTGGAGTGCAGTGGTGAGATCTGGGCTCACTGCAAGCTCTGCCTCCCGAGTTCACGCCATTCTCCTGCCTCAGCCTCCTGAGTAGCTGGGACTACAGCTAATTTTTGTATTTTTAGTAGAGATGGGGTTTCACCATATTGGCCCGGCTGGTCTCAAACTCCTGACTTTGTGATCCGTCCACCTCGGCCTCCCAAAGTGCTAGGATTACAGTTGTGAGCTAAAGTGTTGTTATAATTTGTTTTATGGCCCAGAATATAGTATATCTGGATGAATGTTCCATGTGCATTTTAAT
>NW_016865893.1:0-748 GCF_001698545.2 Rhinopithecus bieti | reverse complement strand
GGCGCGGGCGGGGGGGCGGCGGCAGATCCCGTAAGTCGGGCGGCCTGGTAGTCGCAGCAGCTGCTGCCGCCGCCGCCACATTCAACAGGCAGCAGCGCAGCGGGCGCGCAGCCGGGGAGAGCAAGCGGCCCGCGGCATCCGTCTGTCCTTCCGTCCGCGGCCCTGTCAGCTGGAGCGCGGCGCAGGCTCTGCCCCGGCCCGGCGGCTCTGGCCAGCCGTCCAGTCCGTGCGGCGGACCCTGAGGAGCCTCGATGTGGATGGGCCGGCGAAGTTAAGTTCTGGGCTCGCGCTTCCACTCCGCCGCGCTTTCCTCCCAGTTTCCGTCCGCTCGCCGCACCGGCTTCGTTCCCCCAAATCTCGGACCGTCTCTTCGCGCCCCTCCCCTCCGGCCCCGTGCTGCGTTCTCCCCTTCTTGGCTCTCCCGCGGCTGGGGGAGGGGCGGGGGTCACCATGGCCGAGGCGCCTCAGGTGGTGGAGATCGACCCGGACTTCGAGCCGCTGCCCCGGCCGCGCTCGTGCACCTGGCCGCTGCCCAGGCCGGAGTTTAGCCAGTCCAACTCGGCCACCTCCAGCCCGGCGCCGTCGGGCGGCGCGACTGCCAACCCCGACGCCGCGGCGGGCCTGCCCTCGGCCTCGGCTGCCGCTGTCAGCGCCGACTTCATGAGCAACCTGAGCTTGCTGGAGGAGAGCGAGGACTTTCCGCAGGCACCCGGCTCTGTGGCGGCGGCGGTGGCGGCGGCGGCCGCCG
>NW_016865892.1:0-1708 GCF_001698545.2 Rhinopithecus bieti | reverse complement strand
AAAAAAAAAAATTCTAAAATGCTCTAATTAAAAAAAATTTAGAAAATTTCAGGTGGTTTGAGGACAGAGATTCAGAAGCCTGCACTCTTCGAGTAAAAAAAAAAAAAAAAATGAAAACAAACAAACAAAAAAAGGTAAATAAAGAACAATAAGATTAAAGAATATTATCCAAAGATGGAGTTGGTGGGACAAGGAAGGAAAGTCCAACTATGCCAACTGTTACTCAAGCCACACATGATGTAGTACCATATTAAAAAATTAATAAGCAAGTGTTGTTGCCTTTGATTACCTTTGGAAAGACAGGAAGTTGTGAAAAATCACAAATGTTACAATAAAAAAAAAATTCCAACGTAGCACAACATCATTTGACTGACAAAAATAATCACTCCAACATGATAGTCTCGGGATTTCCTCACTCAGAATGCAAGCTTCAAAGAAAGTAGAATGCCTATTTCATTCATCCTCAAAAACTTTATTATGAGTGCTACAAATGTTAAATGAATAAGATGAATTTAAGAGTTACTAAAACAATTTTCAAAATGTTCACTTGGATTCTACATAACCCAGGCCAGATTACAGGCTTACACACTTTGCAATTTGAGCACTCTGGGAGGTCAGGGTGGGAGAACAGTACTGGAGCTTAGGAGATGGAGACCAGCCTGGGCAACTTAGTAAGACCCTGTCTCTACAAAAAATAAAAATTAACTGGGCATGGTAGTGGTTTAAGGATGGGAAACATCCTTAAACAGGGTATGTGTATACCCTTCTCGTTCTCCCTTTCCTCTTTGTTGAGTATCATGTGGAGAAATGATGGCTGAAGCTGATGTAGCCAACTTGGGTCACTAGGTTGTCTTTGGAACAAGGCCATGAAAATCAGAGCAAGAAAGCAGATCGAGCCTAGGCCCTATCATCACGCGGTGCCACACCAGTGTTGGCTTGCTGTCTATAGGCTTTTCACACAGAAAAACTTCTATCTTGTCCAAACCACCATTACGTAGGGGTTTTGTTTTGTTGTTAATCCTGGCAGATACCAGTCCTAATGTGATATAAAGGTCTTACAAAATTAGTACTCAATTGCTTTTCCACCAGTTAAGCTGGTCAGGCTGGCCCCAAGAACAAAAAAACAATGTTAGCAGAGTTCACTAATTTCTTCCTCTGTACTTTTGCTCACTTTAATTTCCTTCCTAGCTAAATCTTACTTGTTCTTTGATTCAGTCTTCCCCAAACATGTGTGCTCTCAATATTCTCTCTCTTTTCTCTAATCCAATCACACTTATTATTTTGTATCTCCTTTATCACAAGGTTTTAATCATCCATTTAAATAACTGAACCCTGGATAATCACCTATCCCAGGCTTCTGATTCTATACAGATTTCTGTTTTGCAACGCAAATTTAGGTTTCTAGAGAGTAAGAATGATGTTACATTTCTTTAAATTCCTCGCAGTCCTATTCATAGTGCAGATACATTTTATATACTTGTTTATCAAATGGAGAAAATACCAAGAATTTATCTTGTCTTTTGGGATTTATATACCATCACCACTCCTTCTTCCCTCATCATCACCAGGAATAATTAAGAAATCTGTGATCTCGGGAAGGGGAACATCACACATCGGGGCCTATCATAGGGAGGGGTAAGGGGGGAGGGATTGCATTGGGAGTTATACCTGATATAAATGACGAATTGATGGGTGCTGACGAGTTGAT
>NW_016865891.1:0-1367 GCF_001698545.2 Rhinopithecus bieti | reverse complement strand
CATTTTAAAAAATTAAAACAGTTTATCTAATTTTCTTTTGTTTCCTATGCTTTTGGTGTTCTAGGTCATTCTTAACTGTTCAGCCCTACCTTGCCTTCTCCACTTGTTGAGCAGTCCCAAGGAGTCAATCCGAAAGGAAGCGTGCTGGACTATTTCAAATATTACTGCTGGCAACAGGGCTCAAATACAGGTAAAACAGGCAGGGAAGTCAAGGGGCATGGGAAGTCATAGGAACATGGGAGGTTGCTGGAATATTTGCTTTCAGAAGAAAGAATTTGTTTCCCTTTAAAAATTGGCCAGGCATGTTGGCTCATGCCTGTAGTCCCAGCACTTTGGGAGGCCGAGGCGGGCGGATTGTGAGGTCAGGAGTTTGAGACCAGCCTGGCCAACATGGTGAAATCACATCTCTACTAAAAATACAAAAATTAGACGGGTGTGGTGGTGGGCACCTGTAATCTCAGCTATTCGGGAGGCTGAGGCAGAAGAATCGCTTGAACCCGGGAGGCAAAAGTTGCAGTGAGCTGAGATCTCGCCACTGTACTCTAGCCTGGGGAACAGAGCGAGACTGTCTCCAAAAAAAAAAAGAGGGGCCAGGCACAGTGGCTCATGCCTGTAATTCCAGCACTTTGGGAGGCCGAGGCGGGCGGATCATGAGGTCAGGAGATCGAGACCATCCTGGCTAACATGGTGAAACCCTGTCTCTGAAAATACAAAAAAAAAAAAAATTAGCCAGGCGTGGTGGCGGGTGCCTGTAGTCCCACCTAGTCGGGGGGCTGAGGCAGGACAATGGCGTGAACCCGGCAGGCAGAGCTTATAGTGAGCCGAGATCGTGCCACTGCACTCCAGCCTGGGCGACAGAGCAAGACTGTCTCAGAAAAAAAAAAAAAAGAGAAAGAAATTGGAGTCAGTGTGTACTATTGGTCAAAGAAGCTGGGTAACCAAAACTGGGTTCTTCTGTAGTAGCCTGTCACCTATATAGGAAGAACAAAAGAAAACTCCCAGAATGGGAAAGATGACTAAGTCTTAGCTGATTTGGGGACTAGATTTATTTATCATCCTGAAATGACCTTTTCTTTCCATCTGCCTCCCCTCAATCCTCTCTCAGGCTGTTATAGATGCAAATATCTTCCCTGTGTTGATCGAAATCCTTCAGAAAGCAGAGTTTCGTACAAGGAAAGAGGCAGCCTGGGCCATCACCAATGCCACATCAGGAGGAACCCCTGAGCAGATCAGGTATTACATTCCTTTCCCATTGTCTTGAATGATATGGATGCTCTCCCTGTTTGCTCCTGGTTTATAGGTGACCTATAAACTGCTCTTGCTGAGACAGGTCTGCCCCCTAGTCTCGATGTAATGGATTTTTTTTT
>NW_016865890.1:0-1454 GCF_001698545.2 Rhinopithecus bieti | reverse complement strand
ACCATCATCATCACCATCATCACTATCATCACCGTCGTCATCACCATCATTACCATCATCATTGTCAAATGACCTTTCTTGGTCCAGTTGTACCATCAGTAAAATAAGGAATATCACATGCCTCTATAACCTTAAAGGGATATTATCAAAACAAAATTAGACCACATATTTGCAAGTGTCTCATATCCTTTGATAGAAAACTGGGAATTATCAGAAAATAGAGCAATAAGCTTAGATAGAAGTTTAGGTAAGTAGTGACTTGTCCGTAATACATAATTAACAATTATTCTGATTGCCTTAAAACAAAACAAAGATTAGTCTTTCCCTTTAGAAGGAAGAAAGTACAGGTGGTTCAAGGCAATGCCACTTAAAATGTGGTCTCTGGGCTGCTGTGGGTCCCTGGGCTTCTACAAGATAAGTTCAAAATTGAGGTTGGTGCAGTGGCACTGAGCCAGACATGGTGGCTCACTCCTGTAATCCCAGCACTTTGGGAGGCTGAGGTGGGAGGATTGCTTGAGTCCACAAGATCAAGACCAAACACAGTGAGACCCTGTCTCTACAAAAAAACTTTAAAATAGCCAGGCATGGCTGGGCGTGGTAGCTCACGCTTGTAATCCCAGCACTTTGGGAAGCTGAGGTGGGCAGATCACTAGCGCAGAAGATCGAGACCATCCTGGCTAACATGGTGAAACCCTGTCTCTACTAAAATACAAAAAACTAGCCAGGCGTAGTGGCGGGCACCTGTAGTCCTAGTTACTCGGGAGGCTGAAGCAGGAGAATGGTGTGAACCCAGGAGGTGGAGCTTGCAGTGAGCCCAGATTGTGCCACTGCACTCCAGCCTGGAGGACAGACGAGACTCCGTCTCAAAAAAAAAAAAAAAAAAAAAAAAGTAGCCAGGTGTGCCTGTAGTCTCAGCTACTCTGGAGGCTGAGGTAGGAGAATCACTTGAGCCCAGGAGGTCAAGCCTGCAGTGAGCGGTAATTGCACCATTGCACTCCAGCCTGGGCAACAGAGTGAGACTGTCTCAAAAAAGAAAAAAAAAAATGGAAAGGAAAGGAAACCAAGCATTTAGACCCTTTTGGGGGATGTTAAGGGTATCATTTCATGTACACTGAACCTAAAATAAAGATTTGGGACTCATATTTTTATGTCATTTTTTATTTATTTTTTTCTTTTTTATTTTTTTTTTTGAGACGAAGTCTGGCTCTGTCGCCCAGGCTGGAGTGCGGTGGCCGGATCTCAGCTCACTGCAAGCTCCGCCTCCCGGGTTTACGCCATTCTCCTGCCTCCGCCTCCCAAAAGTGTTGGTCTGTGACAGATTGGAAATACTTTTTTTTTTTTTTTTTAAGCCCTTCATTGCATAGTTTGGGGAGTCCTGTTTTAGAGTTGCTCCTTGTGGGCTTTGAATTTTCTAGACAGACAGTACCATGTCTAGCTTTTCTAGACAGACAGTA
>NW_016865889.1:0-241 GCF_001698545.2 Rhinopithecus bieti | reverse complement strand
AAGCTTTCTGAGAGATTGCTTTCTGATGTGTGACTTCATCACGCAGAGTTAAACATTTCTCTTCTTGGAACAGTTTTCTCACATTGTTGTCGTGGATTCTGCAAAGTGATAACTGGGAGCTGATTGAGGGTACATTGAAAAAGGAAATATCCTCAGACAGAACTAGAAAGGAGCCTTCTGAGAAACTGCATTGTGATGTGTGAATGCAACTCACAGTTACACGTTTCTCTTCAATGAGGAG
>NW_016865888.1:0-480 GCF_001698545.2 Rhinopithecus bieti | reverse complement strand
TATTTATATTTATATATATATTACATATATAAATTTATACACACAGACACACACACACATATATATAGAGAGAGAGAGAGAGAAAGAGAGAGTCTCACTCTGTCACCCAGGATGGAGTGCAGTGGTGCAATCTGGGCTCACTGCAACCTCTGCCTCCTAGATTCAAGCGATTCTCATGCATCAGCCTCCAGAGTAGCTGGGACTACAGGCATGAGCCATCATATCCAGCTAATTTTTGTATTTTTCAGTAGAGACGAGGTTTCACCATGCTGGCCAAGCAGGTCTCAAACTCCTGACCTCAAGTGATCTGCCTGCCTCAGCCTCTCAACTTGCTGGGATTACAGGTGTGAGCCACCGGGCCCAGACAGAATTGGGCCTTGAAACATATGTTTAGGGATTTGGATTTTATCTTGAAAGAAATGAGGAGTCATTACTAGTAGTAGTAGTAGTATTTAATATTAGTATAACTTTTATTCTAAA
>NW_016865887.1:0-693 GCF_001698545.2 Rhinopithecus bieti | reverse complement strand
CGACTCCATCTCAAAAAAAAAAAAAAAAAAAAAAAATAGCAGTTATCTTTGGGAAAGTCAAAGGAGTTAAGAAAAAAATGTAAGGAATATGATCAATGATTCGTGGAAAATTGAGTATGCATCTGTTTCTTCACCTCTCCCTTTTCAGTCCAGTTTCTGGCTCTATCACTCAACCATGTCACTAAAATATCAAATTACTTACATGTTAATAAGTCTACTGGGTAATTTTCAGTCTTCATCTTTTCCTTTCAGCTTTATTTTTCACAATTAACTACCTAGTGGTAGGTAATAGTTAACACACATATGCTAGACACTAAGTGTTTTACATATGTTAATTCATTTAATCCTAAGAACAACTATATAAAATACAGATTATTATTGACTTTTTAGATGAGGAAATTGAGGCAAAATGGATAAATGGCTTGCCTAGAATCATACAATTAGAAAGTGCCAGGGCCAGGCATGGTGGCTCACACCTGTAATCCCATCACATTGGGAGGCCAAGGCTGGCAGATCACCTGAGGCCAGGAGTTCAAGACCAGCCTGGCCAACATGGTGAAACCCTGTCTTTGCTAAAAATACAAAAATTAGCTGGGTACATGCCTGTAGTCCCAGCTACTCAGGAGGCTGAGGCAGGAGACTCACTTGAACCTGGGAGGTGGAGGTTGCAGTGAGCCAAGATCACACCACTGC
>NW_016865886.1:0-1459 GCF_001698545.2 Rhinopithecus bieti | reverse complement strand
CCTTATTTTCATGCATGCTCCTATTTTGTCAGAGAATGGGAATTAGGGAGTTGCTTTGTCCATTCCACCCCACTCAAGTTCAGCAGTTGACCTTTTGTTCTTTGTATTGTCTCTTTTGGAAGAAAGAGAAAATTAACTCTGGCTGATGCAAGTGTGTAGAGGTTGCCTTTTGGTTTTACATAGACTCGGGGAGATAGGAAAGGAATGACATCAGCCATGACTTTCAAGATAATTCTTTATATGTAGGTGTAGGGTTGGTCATAAAGTTTTGAATTCATTTGTCAGAATTATCATAAAGTACCCCAGACTATGTGTCAAGAATACAAAAAAAATGCATTATTTCATAATTCTGGAGTCTAGAAGTATGAAATCAAAGTGCCAGCATAGTTGGCTTCTTTTGTAAACTCCAGGAGAATCCATTTCATGCCCTATCCTATTTTTATGTAGTTGGTGGTAGTCAGTGTTCTTTAGCTGGTAGACACACTATGGCAATCTCTGCCTCCATCTTATGATGTTTTCCCTGTGTTCATGTAAGTGTTTACATTTCTATAGGGACACCAGGCATATTGGATCAGGGAGCCACCCTACTCCAACGGAACCTCATCTTTAATGATATCTGAGAAGACCCTATTTCCAAGTAAGTTCCCATTCACATGTATTGGGGGTTAGGACTTGGACTTGGACATAATTGTAGGAGTTGCACAATTCAAGTTGCAACACTCTCTTAATGAGTTATTGGAAACATCAGGGAAGTTATGCATTTGTCTAATACATTTGGGCACCACTTTCAGAGATTCTCAGATGTGTAGCAGAGAAAGTAGCCTCACCAGGGGCCTTGCTTGGGGCAGTTGGACTTTCAGAGGCTGAGAAAAGCTGGAGGAAGAACTGTCCCACACTTGGTGGTATGGTTTGGCTCTGTATCCCCACCTAAATCTCATCTTGAATTGTAATTCTCACATATTTACAGAGGGATGTATACTACCCACATGTCAAGGGAGGAAGGTGATTTGATGATGGGGGTAGTTTTCTCCATACTGTTTTCATGATAGTGAGTGAGTTCTCACGGGGTCTGATGGTTTTATAAGCACGTGACATTTCCCCTACTTGCACTTCTCTGTCCTGTTGCCGTGTGAAGAACTTCCTGCTTCTTCTCCATGTTCTTTAATGATTTTTTTATTATTATTATACTTTAAGTTCTAGGGTACATATGCACAACATGCAGGTTTGTTACATATGTATACATTTGCCATGTTGGTGTGCTGCACCCATTCACTCATCATTTACATTAGGTATATCTCCTAATGCTATCCTTCCCCTACCCCTCCCCACAATAGGCCCCAGTGTGTGATGTTCCCCTTCCTGTGTCCAAGTGATCTCATTGTTCAATCCCCAGCTATAAGTGAGAAGATGCGGTGTTTGGTTTTCTGTTCTTGCATTAGTTTGCTGAGAATGATGGTTT
>NW_016865885.1:0-481 GCF_001698545.2 Rhinopithecus bieti | reverse complement strand
CGCGCCCGGCCTTGTTTGTTTTTTTGAGACAGAATCTCGCTCTGTCGCCCAGGCTGGAATGCAGTGGCACGATCTTGGCTCACTGTAACCTCTGTCTCCTGAGTTTAAGCAATCCTCCTGCCTCAGCCTCCCAAGTAGCTGGGATTACAGGCATGGACCACCACACCTGGCTAATTTTTGTATTTTTAGTAGAGATGGGGTTTCTCCATGTTGGCCAGGCTGGTCTCAAACTCCTGACCTCCACCCACCTCAGCCTCTCAAAGTGCTGGGATTACAGGCTGGAGCCACCGTGCCCAGCCAGGACTAGTATTCTCAATTAGTGGTTCTTGTCTGTACTTGCTTTACTGGAAGAGCAGGCAGTGTGAAGAGAGTATGAGGAGAGGGAGACAGCAGGGGGAGCTCTCACACAGCCCAGGAGGCTGAGGCAGAATTGCTTCAACCCAAGAGACAGAGATTACAGTGGGCAGAGACGGTGCCACCA
>NW_016865884.1:0-241 GCF_001698545.2 Rhinopithecus bieti | reverse complement strand
AGCTGTGTAAAAGGTGACTGGGGGCTAAAGAAAACACGAAGATTTTCACAGAGCATGGGAAGCCAAGAGACGGGAGACCTAGCACCAACTTCTACAAAAAGCGGCCAGTTTTAGAAAGAGCTGTGCAGTCTTTGCTCAAGAAAGTTTGTGTTACAATCGCTGATACCTATTTCACGTCTGGTGAACAAGAGACATGCTACTTCCGATTCCCATAGCTGTCCACTAAAACTACACTTAGAAA
>NW_016865882.1:0-1704 GCF_001698545.2 Rhinopithecus bieti | reverse complement strand
ATATTAATACTAATTAGCAATATATAGTACTAAATATTACTAATATATAGTCAATAATATTTATATATAGAATTTATAATAAATTATTAACGTTCTTTTGTTAGGTTAAAATAAATTTGTATTAAATCTTAGAAGAGATTTATACACAATTCACAAATTCTTTACAAAGAATTGCCAATCCTTGTCCAATTTTGTAGTAGTCTCCACAGATTTGGAAATTCTGCTGTGAAATAGGGTTTATAAGATATCCCTTTTAGAAAGCATCACAATGCTAGTTTTAGGCAAAACAAGGTTTAAAACTGAAGTCCTCATAGAAGTGAGCTCAACACCTTTAGCCTTTATCCCAGTGACAAAACTATATAAAATAAACATTAAGCTGACTTACTAAGAAAACAATGAATAAGTATTCTGTAAACTTCTCAAATTCACTTGCAATTTTGATTACTTTTAGAAGCAGTACTACTGGAAAGTATAAACAACCACACTATGCACCCAAATAAAATGGGTGTTAAGAATAAAATATATAATTCTATATAATAGAATTATATAAGGTGTATATATGTGAGAGGTGACAACATGCTAGCAGCCCTGGATCTCGGCACCTCTTCGGCCTCGGCGTCCACTCCGGCAGCGCTTGAGGAGCCCTTCAGCCTGCCACCGCACTGTGGGAGCCCCTCTTTGGGCTGGCCGAGGCCGCAGCCGGCTCCCTCTGCTTGTGGGTAGGTGTGGAGGGAGAGGAGCCTGCGGGAACCGGGCTGTGCCTGGCACAGCAGGCCAGCGTGAGTTCCAGGTGGGCGTGAGCTTGGCGGCCCCGTACTGGGAGTGGTGAGGGCTTAGCACCCAGGCCAGCAGCTGCAGAGGGTGTGCTGGGTCCCCAGCAGTGCAGGCCCGCCTGCGCTGTGCTCTAATTCTTGCTAGGCCTCAGCTGCCTCTCCCCAGGGAAGGGCTTAGGAGCTGTAGCCCACCATGCCTGAGCCTCCCCTCTGCCGCCATGGGCTCCCGCACAGCCCGAGCCTCCCCGATGAGCACCGCCCCTGAGCACCGCCACCTGCTTCGTGGCACCGAGTCCCATCAACCATCCAGGGGCTGAGGAGTGTGGAAGCATGGGGTAGGACTGGTGGGCAGCTCTGCCTGCAGCCCTGGTGAGGGATCCACTGAGTGAGGCCAGCTGGGTTCCTGAGTCTAGTGGGGACTTGGAGAACCTTTATGTCTAGCTAAGGGATTGTAAATACACCAATCAGCACCCTATGTCTAGCTCGAGGTTTGTAAATACACCAATCAGTACTCTGTATCTAGCTAACCTAGCTGGGACTTGGAGAACTTTTTTGTCTAGCACTCTGTGTCTAGCTAAAGGATTGTAAACACACCAATCAGCACTCTGTGTCTAGCTCAGGGATTGTAAACACACCAATCAGCACTCTGTCAAAATGGACCAATCAGCTCTCTGTAAAATGGACCATCAGCAGGATGTAGGTGGGGGTCAGATAAGGGAATAAAAGCAGGCTGCCCGAGCCAGCAGTGGCAACTGGCTCGGGTCTCCTTCCACACTGTGGAAGCTTTGTAATTTTGCTCTGTGCAATAAATCTTGCTGATGCTCATTCTTTGGGTCTGCTCTGCCTTTATGAGCTGTAACACTCTCTGCGAAGGTCTGCAGCTTCACTCCTAAGGCCAGCGAGACCATGAACCCACCATAAAGAAGAAACT
>NW_016865880.1:0-2500 GCF_001698545.2 Rhinopithecus bieti | reverse complement strand
CAGGCGCTCGCCACCTTGCCCGGCTAGGTTTTTGTATTTTTTAGTAGAGACGGGGTTTCACCGGGTTAGCCAGGATGGTCTTGATCTCCTGACCTCGTGATCCACCCGTCTCGGCCTCTCAAAGTGCTGGGATTACAGGCTTGAGCCACCGCGCCCGGCCAGCTGATTTTTGTATTTTAAGTAGAGACAGGGTTTCACCATGTTGGCCAGGATGGTCTCGAATTCCTGACCTCGTGATCTGCCCACCTCGGCCTCCCAAAGTGCTGGGATTACAGGCGTGAGCCACCGTGCTTGGTCTCTTTAATAACTTTTAATGGTTAGTAAGTACAAAGTCCACAGGCAAAGATTCAAAAGCCTCCACAATCAGTAGCAAGCTATGTTTCCAGTTCTCACTCTTGGCCCAAGACCCTGGCCAACTATTTCCATAGGCCATTCCCAGGCTCTCATCTCCACACCTATGCTTCCAGCCCTCTCTTCCTCCTCTCCTTTGTGGCTCCACCTTCGCCCAGCCCAATCACCACTCAAAGCCCAGAGCAAATGCCATCTCTCCCTCCCTGCCTACCTGCTTAGGGAGCGACACCCTCCCAGCCCCCCGGCACCCTGTGCCTCCCACATGGTATCTCAGTCTGACACTGTCCAGATCTCCCCTCCTCGACCCATCCATCTGCTGCTGCTGAAGGCAGTGGCCACCTAATACATCTCTGTATCCCCTTGCTTCACACAGAAGACTCTAGGTCGAGTTCTACAGCACTGGTTCCTATTTTGTTTTATAATGTGTTTAGATTTTCCTTCCTTCACTAGATGTAAGCACCTACAAGGAAGGAGATCCATTCCTAATTCATCTTTTATGTGTGATGGCACCTAGCACACTTCTTTGTACACAGTAGGCATGTAATAAACAGGTGCTGAATAAATCAATATTTTTTTTTCTCTAATACAGTTCCAAGTACCAGGAAACTGTGGTAAAAAGTTTGCCCTGCCCACAAAGATAAACAGATAACATCAAATGTTTACAGTACAGGAAGAAGAGGACTTCGAGTTACTTCTCAAGGACTTCATCTTCACAGAAAAGAAAAGTTCTATGGGACCACCTGACTCCCTGGAGAAACCCCAGGGCAGAGAAGGCACATACCTGACGTAGAGTGAAATGGGCACAACGGTGTTGAGGATGATGATGTAGGACCAGAAGGAGAGGAAGCCAGAGAAGAAGGCACTGTCCACTGCCTCATCCCACGGCAGGTAGACCTGGAAGCGCGTCCCCACCTCGTGCTCCCAGATGGCATTCCCAATGGCCAGGATCACCCCCATGCAAACCAGGAATCCAAAAATCTGGGGAGGAATGAGAAGCACAGGCGAAGCTGACATGTAGGAAGCCCTCAAAACCAAGTGCATCTGTGATGTATTTATCCCTTGAGCCCTCAAAAGCTCAGATGCTCTAGTGCAAGCTTGTCCGACCCGTGGTCTCTGGGCCACATGTGGCCCAACACAGATTCATAAACTTTCTTAAAACCCTATGAGAGGCCAGGCGCGGTGGCTCACGCCTGTAATTCCAGCACTTTGGGAGGCTGAGGCGGGCGGATCACGAGGTCAGAAGATCGAGATCATCCTGGCTAACACGGTGAAACCCCGTCTCTACTAAAAATACAAAAAAATTAGCCGGGCATGGTGGCGGGTGCCTGTAGTCCCAGCTACTCGCGAGGCTGAGGCAGGAGAATGGCGTGAACCCGGGAGGCGGAGCTTGCAGTGAGCCAAGATTGCGCCACTGCACTCCAGCCTGGGTAACAGAGCGAGACTACGTCTCAAAACAAAACAAAACAAAACAAAAAACAAAAAACAAAACCTGTGAGATTTTGGTAACAGCTGAATGTTATAACAAAAATAATTTTAAAAAATAAATGATTATGCGCTGCACGCAGTGGCTCATGCCTGTAATCCCAGCACTTTGGGAGGTTGAGGCGGATGGATCACCTGAGGTCAGGAGTTTGAGACCAGCCTGGCCAACATGGTGAAATCCCATCCCTACTAAAAATACAAAAGAATTAGCCAGGCCTGGTGGCACTTGCCTGTAGTCCCAGCTACTCAGGAGTCCGAGCCATGAGAATTGCTTGAACCCGAGAGGCAGAGGTTGCAGTGAGTCAAGATCGCACCATTGCACCCCAGCCTGGGCAACAAAGCAAGACCCTGTCTCAAAAAAAAAAAAAAAAAAAAGGCCAGGTGCGGTGACTCATGCCTTTGGGAGGCCAAGGCGGGCAGATAATGAGGTCAGGAGTTCAAGACCAGTCTGGCCAACATGGTGAAACCCCATCTCTCATCTCTACTAAAATACAAAACATTAGCCAGGTATGGTGGTGGGAACCTGTAATCCCAGCTACTAGGGAGGCTGAGGCAGAAGAATCATGTGAACCCAAGAGGCAGAGGTTGCAGTGAGCCGAGATCATGACATTGCACTACACTCCAGCCTGGTGACAGAGTGAGACTCCGTCTCAATAAATAAATAAAT
>NW_016865879.1:0-479 GCF_001698545.2 Rhinopithecus bieti | reverse complement strand
TATCTATCTATCTATCATCTATCTATCATCTATCTATCTATCTATCTATCATCTATCTATCTATCTATCTATCATCTATCTATCTATCATCTATCTATCTATCATCTATATATCTATCTATCTATCTATCTATCATCTATCTATCATCTATCATCTATCTATCTTCTATCTATCTATCTATCTATCATCTATCTATCTATCTATCATCTATCTATCTTACATCTATCTATCTATCATCTATCTATCTGTCTATCATCTATCTATCTATCATCTATCTATCTATCTATCATCTATCTATCATCTATCTATCTATCTATCTATCTATCTATCATCTATCTATCTATCTATCTATCTATCTATCTATCATCTATCTATCTATCTATCATCTATCTTTTATCTATCTATCTATCTATCATCTATCTATCTATCTATCATCTATCTATCTTTTATCTATCTATCTATCTATCTATCTATCTATC
>NW_016865878.1:0-2832 GCF_001698545.2 Rhinopithecus bieti | reverse complement strand
TAATATAACTTAATTTTAAGTCTGGGATACATGTGCAGATCTAAATGATAGTCTAGGCGAAAATATTTGCAACACCTATAACAGATCAGAATTAACAAGCCCGCAGATTTGTTACATAGGTAAACATGTGCCATGGTGGTTTGCTGCACCTATCAACCCGTCACCTAGGTATTAAGCCTCACGTATTGCCGGGCGCAGTGGCTCACGCCTGTAATCCCAGCACTTTGGGAGGCCGAGACGGGTGCCTTGCTTGAGGTCAGGAATTCGAGACCAGCCTGACCCACACGGTGAAACCCCATCTCTACTAAAAATACAAAAATTAGCCAGGCGTGGTGGGCGCCTGGAATCCCAGCTACTCAGGAGGCTGAGGCAGGAGAATCTCTTGAACCCGGGAGGCGGAAGTTGCGGTGAGCTGAGATTGCACCACTGCACTCCGGCCTGGATGACACAGCAAGACTCCATCTCAAACAAACAAAAAGCTCCCACATGCGCCAGCTCTTCATCCTGGAACTCTCCCTCTCCCTCCCCCTCACCTCACCTCACCGCCCGACAGCCCCAATGTGTGATGTTCCCCTCCCTGTGTCCATGTGTTCTCCGTGTTCAGCTTCCACTTATAAGTGAGAACATGCGGTGTGTGATTTTCTGTTCCTGGGTTAGTTTGCTGAGGATAACGCTTCCAGCTCCATCCACGTCCCTGCAAAGGACATGATCTCATTCCTTTTTATGGCTGTGTAGTATTCCATGCTGTATATGTACAACTTTTTTTTTTTTTGAGACATAGTCTAGTCTCACTCTGTTGCCCAGGTTGGAGTGCAGTGGCTCGATCTCTGCTCACTGCAAGCTCCGCCTCCTGGGTTCACGCCATTCTCCTGCCTCAGCCTCCGGAGTAGCTGGGACTGCAGGCGCCCGCCACCACGCCCGGCTAATTTTTTGTATTTGCAGTAGAGACAGGGTTTCGCCATGTTCGCCAGGATGGTCTCGATCTCCCGACCACGTGATCCGCCCGTCTCAGCCTCCCAAAGTGCTGGGATTACAGGCATGAGCCACTGCGCCCCGCCCAACTTTTTTTCTTTTTTTGAGACAGGATTTTTTTTTTTGTCACCCAGGCTGGAGTGCAGTGACTCGATCTCAGCTAACTGAAACCTCTGCCTCCCTGGTTCAAGTGATTCTCCTGCCTCAGCCTCCCAAGCAGCTGGGACTACAGGTGTGCGTCACCACGTGCAGCTAATTTTTGTATTTTTAGTAGAGACAGGGTTTTGCCATGTTAGCCAGGCTGATCTCGAAATCCTGACCTCAGATGATCTGCCTGCCTTGGCCTCCCAAAGTGCTGGGATGAACAGGCATGAACCACCCTGCCCAGCCAGGATGTATCATTTTAAATCTTAGTTTGTGGAACAGTTTTCTAACTAAACATGTCACAAAACCTAGAGAATCTAGAAAGGAACGTGTTGATCAGTTTTGGGCGCCAGAGATAAAAACCTAAATGATAGTCTAGGAGAAAATATTTGCAACACCTATAACAGATCAGAATTAACAAGCCTGCGTAAAAAGTGTCTTTAATTCAAAAGAAATAGGCAAGTGATTTATTTAGGAAATAAACAGGTCAGGTGCAGTAGTTCATGCCTGTAATCCCATCACTTTAGGAGGCCAAGATAGGAGGATCACTTGAGCCCAGGAGTTGGAGACCAGCCTGGGCAACACCGTGAGAACCCATAGTTAAAATTTTTTTAAAAAATTAGCTGAGGGTGGTGGTGCTTCCCTGTAGTCCCAGCTACTTGGGAGGCTGACGTGGGAGGATTGCTTGAATTTGGGAGACCAAGGCTGCAGTGAGCTATGATAGCACCACTGAACTCCACCCCTGGGCGACAGAGCCAGCAGACCCTGTCTCAAGAGAAAAAAAAAAAAAAAAGGAAACAAAAAGTATGAATAGGCATTTTACATATGAGGAAATAACGCATGTCTTATAATTCTAGGGACAGGTACACACACATATGCTCGAATGCACACACACATATAAGTGTATGTACAGAAATTAACATGTAAGTTGGGTGCGGTGGCTCATGCCTGTAATCACAGCACTTCGGGAGGCTGAGGCAGACGGATCACCTGAGGTCGGGAGTTCAAGACCGGCCTGACCAACATGGCGAAATCCCGTCTCTACTAAAAATACAAAATTAGCTGGCCGTGGTGGCACACGCCTGTAATCCCAGCTACTCGGGAGGCTGAGGCAGGAGAATTGCTTGAACCCGGGAGGTGGAGGTTGCAGTGAGCCGAGAACACACTACTGCACTCCAGCCTGGGCGGCAAGAGCAAAACTCTGTCTCAAAAAAAAAAAAAAACAAAAAAGAAATAAACATGTTCGTAAGACACTTTAATGAAAGATGGTGTGTAAAAGTAGCAAAACTCAGAAACAATCTAAATGTCCATCAATAGTATATATATATATATATATATATTGTTGTTGTTGTTGTTGTTGTTGAGATGGAGTCTTGCTCTGTTGCCCAGGCTGGAGTGCAGTGGCGTGATCTTGGCTCACTGCAAGCTCTGCCTCCCGGGTTCAAGTGATTTGCCTGCCTCAGCCTCCTGAGTAACTGGGATTATAGGCGCCTGCCACCATGGCTGGCTAATTTTTTTTTTTTTTTTTTTTTTGGCATTTTAGTAGAGACACAGTTTCACCATTCTGGCCAGGCTGGCCTTGAACTCCTGACCTCAGGTGATCCTCCAGCCTCAGCCTCCTAAAGTGCTGGGATTTCAGTCGTGAGCCATAGTGTACAGCTAAGCATGTAAATTAAATTACTCTGGAGTTGTTAAAATGCACTGATGCTTTAAAAA
>NW_016865877.1:0-554 GCF_001698545.2 Rhinopithecus bieti | reverse complement strand
CTCAGCCTCCGGAGTAGCTGGGACTACAGGCGCCGCCACCTCGCCGGGCTAGTTTTTCATATTTTTTGGTAGAGACGGGGTTTCACCGTGTTAGCCAGGATGGTCTCGATCTCCTGACCTCGTGATCCGCCCGTCTCGGCCTCCCAAAGTGCTGGGATTACAGGCTTGAGCCACCGCGCCCGGCCTTGTTTGCTTTCTAAGCACTGTTGTTTTGTTTAGAGACAGGGTCTCGCTCTATGGCCCAGGCTGGAGTGCAGCGGCGCAATCACGGCTCACTGTAGCCTCTACCTCCCGAGCTCAAGCGATCCTCCCGCCTCGGCCTCCCGAGTGGCTGGGACCACAGGCACGGGCTCCCTCCAGTCAAGCATTGTTTTTCTGACCCGCAGGATGGGAGCAGGGAGAGCGGGGCTGGCCGGGGGTCGACGGGGAGGCCCTGCGAGGGGCAGGCCCCGGCCAGGTGGGACGGGGCTCCGCGTCTCTCTGCCGGCGCTTCTGCGCACGGGCTCACTACTGGGGGCGGCCGGGATCACGGACTCGCTGGCCTCGTCTCCGGA
>NW_016865876.1:0-238 GCF_001698545.2 Rhinopithecus bieti | reverse complement strand
TTTTTTTTTTTTTGAGACGGAGTCTTGCTCTGTCACCCAGGCTGGAGTGCAGTGGCACGATCTTGGTCTGCAAGCTCTGCCTCCCGGGTTCACGCCATTCTCCTGCCTCAGCCTTCCCAGTAGCTGGGACTACAGGCGCCCACCACCACGCCCAGCTAACTTTTGTATTTTTAGTAGAGACGGGATTTCACCGTGTTAGCCAGGTGGGTCTCGATCTCCTGACCTCGTGATCCGCCCG
>NW_016865875.1:0-692 GCF_001698545.2 Rhinopithecus bieti | reverse complement strand
ATCCAGGAATGAATAGCTCTATTCCCCAACTTCTAAAGACAGCATCTGAAGGAAATCTAATTTCAGTCTTGTTATTAAATAAGTTTCCTTAGTGTCTGCTGTAGTAGACAGTGTTTGCAAGATAGGATATTCATTTTTTAACATATTTTTCTTTTGTGTGTTATAAATAAAATTAATATACCATCATATTCTATTGGTATCCACTGACGTTTCTTAGTTTTACTTTAGTTTCACCGTTTTATAAATTGACTTTGACAGAATATTTTAGTTGTTGAATCATAGTTGGAAATTGAATAAAGTTATTTTTGTGTGTAACTCCTGTGAAACAATATTATATCTATATTTCTTATCAATAGTTAAGCCTTTATGAAAGTAATTCTTTAGCATGGTGTTCTGCACCTTCCTCCCAAACAGATTTACAGACACGTAGTAGGATGTGTATGTGTGTGTACATGTCGATGAGCATCTGGTATATAACACATAAATGCATACATATATATGTGTGTATATATATGTATATATATACGTGTGTATATATATACGTGTGTATATATATACATGTGTATATATATGTGTATATATACATGTGTGTATATATATGTGTGTATATATATACATGTGTATATATATGTGTGTATATATACACATGTGTATATATATACATGTGTATATATATGTGTGTATATATACAC
>NW_016865874.1:0-241 GCF_001698545.2 Rhinopithecus bieti | reverse complement strand
CGCCATCCCATTACTGGGTATATACCCAAAGGATTACAAATCATGCTCTATAAAAACACATGCACACGTATGTTTATTGCGGCACTATCCACAATAGCAAAGACTTGGAACAACCCAAATGCCCATCAATGATAGCCTGGATAAAGAAAATGTGGCACATATACACCATGGAATACTATGCAGTCATAAAAAAGGATGAGTTCATGCACTTTGTAGGGACATGGATGAAGCTGGAAACCAT
>NW_016865873.1:0-2101 GCF_001698545.2 Rhinopithecus bieti | reverse complement strand
TGGGTGACAGAGCGAGACTCCGTCTCAAAAAAAAAAAAAGAATAAGACATGCTGGGTGCGGTGGCTCATGCCTGTAATCCCAGCACTTTGGGAGGCTGAGGCGGGTAGATCACAAGGTCAGGAGTTTGAGACCAGCCTGGCCAAGATGGTGAAACCCCGTCTCTGCTGAAAATACAAAAATTAGCTGGGCAAGGTGGCGGGTGCCTGTAATCCCAGAACCTGGGAGACGGAAGTTGTAGTGAGCCGAGATTGTGCTACTGCACTCTAGCCTGGGTGACAGAGCAAGACTCTGTCTTAAAAAAAAAAAGAAGAAGACACTATTGGCCGGGTATGGTGGCTCATGCCTGTAATCACAACACTTTGGGAGGCCGAGGTGGGCAGATCACGAGGTCAAGAGATTGAGATTATTCTGGCCAACATGGTGAAACCCTGACTCTACTAAAATTACAAAAATTAGCTGGGCATGGTGGCATGTACCTGCAGTCCCAGGTACTCAGGAGGCTGAGGCAGGAGAATCACTTGAACCCGGGAGGTGGAGGTTGCGGTGAGCTGAGATTGCATCACTGCACTCCAGTCTGGCGACAGAGCGAGACTGTCTCAAAATAAATAAAAATAAAAAAGACAATATTGTTGAAGCCCCTTAAATGGCCCTCCCCAATCCTTTTTTCTCTGCAGAGTTGACCATTATTATGAATTAAAGGCTTATCATCCCTAATGGGACAGTTGTGTTTTCACAGGAAGAATGTGAAAAGACGAATGTCTGTTGCTATTACCCAGAGACACTTTCACAGCTAAATACAGACATACAAACTCATACTGACTCACCGTCTCTTACTCAGCCGCAGAGCGAACTGAAGTGTTGGCACACAAATACCTCAACACACTGCTGTCCTTCTAAAATATTGACAAGCTCCGTTACTTATATACATGGAATGACACATGGTCTTATCCATTGAAACTGTGATATGTAGACACAATTATGCTCACATCTAGCAATTTTTTTTTTAATTGCCATGTTTTTATTGCTAGTGAAACTAATCAGTTTTGCAAATTTTTTTTTTTTTTTTTTTTTTTTGTTATACTTTAAGTTCTAGGGTACATGTGCACAACGTGCAGGTTTGTTACATATGTATACTTGTGCCATGTTGGTGTGCTGCACCCATCAACTCGTCATTTACATCAGGTATAACTCCCAATGCAATCCCTCCCCCCACATCTAGCAATTTTCAGTAGATACATGTAAACATACCTGAATGGGTAGGACACTGCACTTTGCCACTACATTCCCATAGCTCATCGTGGATACATATTGCCACAATCCCCAGGGACTGCAGACACACTTTTTGGCAAACTGAGATCAAGATGATAATAGATGTAACTTCTAGTAACCCTACCCTAACCCTCACTTCCAGGCTATGGTTCACACGTCCGACTCATGACCTGGGGGAACTCAATTCTCGTCTGGACGTCATTCAGTTTTTTCTGCTGCCCCAGAATCTGGACATGGCTCAGATGCTGCATCGGCTCCTGGGTCACATCAAGAACGTGCCCGTGAGCCCAGGGTGGAGGGCAGGGAGGTGGGGAAGGAGGTTGAGGGCTGATACTGGGCATTGGGCTTCTTGAGGGGCATTACAATGAGGGAAGGGAAAACAGTGGCTGTAACCTTGTCTGACTGTAGCTGATTCTGAAACGCATGAAGTTGTCCCACACCAAGGTCAGCGACTGGCAGGTTCTCTACAAGGTAAGGCCTTCCTTCTTGAATCCCAGAAGTCCCGGTAAAAGACCTCAGCCTGTGTTCCAGACTGTCTGTGCCCTAAATACGCTGTCCAATTTTATTCTACCCTCTTTTTTTTTTCTTCTTTTTTTTTTTTGAGACAGTCTCGCTCTGTTCCCCAGGCTGGAGTGCAGCGGTGCAATCTTGGCTCACTGCAACCTCTGCCTCCCGGGTTCAAGCAATTCTCCTGCCACAGCCTCCCGAGAAGTTGGGATTACAGGCATCCGCCACCACACCTGGCAAATTTTTGTATTTTTAGTAGAGACAGGATTTCCCCATGTTGGACAGGCTGGTCTCGAACTTCTGACTTCAGGTGATCCACCTGCC
>NW_016865872.1:0-1366 GCF_001698545.2 Rhinopithecus bieti | reverse complement strand
CCTTTGTTTGAGAGGTATATTCTCTCTTCTGTTAATTAACATACCAGGACCTGTCTTGTGAGTTTGGTTAGTGTGAGTAAACCCTTAAAAGCTTCATCAGCGTATGGTGGTGTGGTACTGCTGTGGTTTGAATGTGTCCTTCAAAATTTGTGTGTTGGTCATCGGTGGTGGGGGGGGGGGCATGATGAACTGGTGGCTTTATAGGAGGAAGAGAGACCTAGGATGCCATGCTCTTGCTCTCTTGCCATGTAATGTCCCACACTCTGTTATGACTCAGTAAGAAGGCCCTCTCCAGATGCCAGAAACATGTCCTTGGACTTTTCAGCCTCCAGAACTGTAAGAAATAAGTGAATTTCTTTTCTTTATTAATTACTCAGTCTATGGTATTCTGTTATAGCAACAGAAAATGAACTAAGACAGGTACAAAGGAGTTCTGAACCTGCTGGAGTGAACACCAGACCCTGAACTGCAGGGTTCTGCCAAGGGACTGCTTGCCATGAGGCCCACCTCGAGCTAGCTTCCTTTTCTGACCTTTATCTCCAACATAAACACACACTATTGTCTGAGGGTGGCCTTGGCCCCTCTCCCTTCTCTTGTCGGTTTTCTGGCTATTTCCAGTTCTGGTCTATTTTTTGGAAGAGCAGCCTGGTGGTGTCAGGGGCCTGGGGAGACAGGGATGCTGGCTATAAGAGCCTCAGCCTTAGAGGCCTGGGACAGTTGGGAATAGATGACAAAGTTCCTTTCTTCTTTTGATGAGATTTGACTCTCAAATATGGCTGTCACCATCTGCATGGTGGGACCATACCCTTCTTGAGGGATCTGGACCACATTTGGTCTGGGATTTTTTGCTCCCAGCCCAGACTCACTCTAGTCTGCCTTGCCGGGTGACTTTATTGAGCTAGAAAAGAGAGAGGGAGTTTTTGCCCTGGGGATAGTTGCTAAGGCTGCCTCCTCCCCTCAGGGGCCTGGTGATGGCTGCCCACTCCCCCTTGTTGACTCCAGGAACTGCTGGACTCGAATCCCAGAAATGAAGTCCCAGAACATGGGTTACCTGCCTTTAGGCCCATGGCTCAGTGGGCCAGGTTTCTGCAAGACATTCTGTGCCACATAGCTGTTTTGAGCTCTCAGGTTCGTGAGCATCAGATCCAATGTGTGTGGGCCCCATACTCGTGTGGATGGTTAAACATGCTCACAAACTGGGCGGAGTGTCTGAATAAAGGTATCATTGCTACAATGAAAACCAGAGGGTGAAACAGAAAATGATTTTAACAGAAGAAGTTTATTTTAAGAAGACACAAACAGCTCTAGCTATATAAAGAATACAGTTCAATTGCTGGTAGCAAGCCAGTAAGGAATGCCTTTTTTT
>NW_016865871.1:0-482 GCF_001698545.2 Rhinopithecus bieti | reverse complement strand
TCGGCCTCCCAAAGTGCTGGGATTATAGGCTTGAGCCGCCGTGCCCGGCCCACCCAGCTAATTTTTAATTTTTTGTAGGGATCTGGTCTCGCTATGTTGCCTAAGCTCGTCTCAAACTCCTGGGCTCAAGCAGTCCTCCCTCCTCAGCCTCCTGAATAGCTGGGATTACAGGCACATGCCACCATTACCAACAAAAGATTTTTCTGAAATCACAGCATGTGTCAAAGTCAAAGCCATGACTAAGGCTGTGAATTCTTGAGTCTGCCATATGTCTGTGCCAGCAGCTCATTTTTGGACTTTCCATTTTCTTTCAGAGAATGAGATTCAGATTCTGTTGAGCTGAGAAGAAGATATAGAAAGCATATAAAATAAAAACAAATACTTGGATAATTTACAGTAAGATCTAGTTGCTGGAGGGATTTTTTTTCCTCCAGGAAATTAAAATTACTGAGAGATTTTCCCAGAGAGCTAATATTCCCTTC
>NW_016865870.1:0-288 GCF_001698545.2 Rhinopithecus bieti | reverse complement strand
AGGAGTCAGAGGTTGCAGTGACCCAGGATTGCGCCACTGCACTTCAGCATGGGTGACAGACTGAGGCTCTGAACAAGAAAAAGAAAGAAAGAAAGAAAGAAAAGAAGGAAGAAAAAAAGGAAGGAAGGAAGGAAGGAAGGAAGGAAGGAAGGAAAAGAAGAAAGAAAAAGAGAGAGAAAGAAAGAAAGAAAGAAAGAAAGAAAGAAAGAGAGAGAGAAAGAAAGAAAGAAAGAAAGAAAGAAAGAAAGAAAGAAAGAAAGAAAGAAAGAAAGAGAAAGAAAGGGAAAG
>NW_016865869.1:0-479 GCF_001698545.2 Rhinopithecus bieti | reverse complement strand
TGAGTCTTTTATTTAAGAGTATTGCATCTTTTTGCTAAACTATCTCACCATACAATATGAGGAAAAGCTTTATTCATATGCCATGATTTAATAAATTCATCTGGATAACTTTATTCAGTTTTAGAACTTACGGTAACCAACTGAGGCATGGGCTAATTCCAAAAGACCAAGATTATCTGACTATAGATTGAAATTGGTAAGACTGAGCATCAGGGAAATAAAGTGTTCTCATGTCAAAGACATAAATGATTAGTTCCCAACAACCCAGGAGCCAGTGTAAATTGATATGACCGAACAAGCCCCGTGCATTTTAATAGCTTTACGGAGTGCCCTGGTGGTGGAGTCTCCCAATTGTTCCAAAATTATGGTTTTATAAAGGAATCAGAAAACTACTCTCATTAAAAAAAAAAAAAAAAAAAAAATGATGGAATGAAAAGATTTGAAAAGACTGAGCAAATGGACATTTCAAGAAAAGAAAA
>NW_016865868.1:0-926 GCF_001698545.2 Rhinopithecus bieti | reverse complement strand
TGACAGGTGTGCACGGTCTTACCTTGCACTGAGGTGCCACTGCAGTATCGGGGTTCTGCCATAGTATTGGGGTCCATTCACCCATAGACGGTTCATCTCCAGCCCCACACACAGGAATTTCCGGTGCCACGGGGCCTTTTGCTGGGGAAGATGCTGGTCTGGTCTGCTCCAAAGTCAACGTGGAATCTGGGCAGAGCCAGAATGACCTGCCCCGGCTTGGGAGCCGAGCACACAACCCCCCTACACACAGCGCCATTCAGACCCTGGCACCCCACTGTCGGGCTCCCTAAAGACGTGTCCGTTCTGCTTGACTTAAACATGGAATACCTGGTGGGTCCTCCAGCGACAGGGAAGGGAGGAAGAGGCTGTGGATTGCAGGACAGGGGTCAGGGTAGAGATACAGGCAAAGGCTTGGGGGGGCCTCCTACTTGCAAGGAACCAGGTAGGGTCTTATTGTGGGGATGGGCACCCTCCAGCCCCTGGCCTCGCAGGTCCTTGACCTTCCGCCTCCTGGGATCCTCTGTCACAGGTCCCACCCTGCAGCCTATCCTGGGCATGTGACCCACAGCCTGTGTCTCCTGTCCCTCCCAGCGCCACCCTGAGCTCACCCTACCCAGCCCCACCACCCCTGCTGCACCCCAGGGCTGACCTTCCTCCCTGCCCAGGGTGGACATCCCGCCTCTCTTGCCTGCCCCTTGACCTCCCTGATGGGACTAAGTGGAGGCTTCTGTTCATGGAAACTGGGGTTAAGAAAGCAAACTACAGGGCCTGGGGTCAAGGTCAGGGCCAAGATCAGGGCTGAGTCAGCCCTGCCTTCCTTCTTCCCGCCTCTTCCCCCGGGCATCCAGGCCCTTAGGTGTCAGGAGTTACAGCCTTGCCGTCGCCTCCTGCTCCTCTGGTCGAGGCCAGGGTTGCCCCTTCCTGCA
>NW_016865867.1:0-929 GCF_001698545.2 Rhinopithecus bieti | reverse complement strand
ATGCATAAAAGCTTTATCTATGTGAGATGATTACACATGTCAGAGAATGTTTTCTTAGAAAGCTTCTTTCCAGTTTTGTCTGAGGCTATTTCAATTTTCACCATCGGCATCAACATGCTCCCAAATATCACTTGGTACCTGTTTCTCCAAAAGGGTTTCCACGACGCTGTATGAGAAGAGAAGCATAACACTGTGAGTGGAATGCACACGTCACAAATCTGTTGCTTGTAAAGCTTCTCTCCAGTTTCGGTGTGAACATATTTTCTTTTTCACCGTAAGCCTCAAAGTGCTCCCGAATATCGCATCACACGCTAAACATACACAGGGTTACAAAACTGCTCAATGAAAAGAGAGGCTTAACTGAGCAAGAGGAATTAAGACGACAAAGAGCAGTTTCACAGAAAGCTTCCTACTGGATGTTTTCTGAGGACATTTCTTTCTCCATAATCAAAAATCATTCTGAAATATCCTTCCTCAGATTCCACAAAAACAGTGATTTCAAGCTGCTCAATCAAAAGAATGGTTTAACTCTATGAGACGAATACACACATTGCAAAGCAGTTGCTCAGAAAGTTTCTCTGAAGGTTTCATCGGAAGACGTTTCCTCGCTCACCACAAGCCTCCAGGCATCACTAAATATCCCTTCACAGATTTTTCAAAGACAGAGTTTTGAAGCTGAGCAAGATAGAGTTAGCATTAACTCTGTGAAGTGAATGCACAAATCCGAGACCAGATTCTTGGAACGCTTCTTCCTCGATTTTATTTCAGTATATTTTACTATTCGCCAGAGTCCTCAATGCACTCCGAAATATTACCTTTTCAGTTTCACAGGAGCAGTGTTCAAAACGCTACCTTGTGAGAAAAGAGGTAACATTCCCTGAGTGGAATGCATACATCAAAATATAGTTTCTCAGAAAGCTTCTAGCCAG
>NW_016865866.1:0-288 GCF_001698545.2 Rhinopithecus bieti | reverse complement strand
TTAGCCTCCCAAAGTGCTGGGATTACAGGCGTGAGCCACCACGCCCAGCCTCTTCAAGGTATTTCTTCACATCAGGATGAAGCCTTGGTAGAAGCATTCCAAGGACAAGATGGCCATCACCCAAGCCTTCCTGTATTTTTGCCAGAATGGAGGCAGGCAAGTTTTGCTTTTGTTCTAAAGGACCTAGGGATTATTTGCTCAGGAGCCAAGGCCTGGCTTGTTCTTGTGACCTGCCACATTGCCACACTGCACCAGAGTAGGTGATCTTTCCAAGCCCTGAACCCCAGG
>NW_016865865.1:0-479 GCF_001698545.2 Rhinopithecus bieti | reverse complement strand
TATAAAGACATGTGCACATGTATGTTTATTGAGGCACTATTCGCAATAGCAAAGACTTGGAACCAACCCAAAAGTTCATCAATGATAGACTGGATTAAGAAAATGTGGCACACACCCACCATGGAATACTATGCAGCCATAGAAAAGGACGAGTTCATGTCCTTTGCAGGGACATGAATGAAGCTGCAAACCATCATTCTTAGCAAACTATCATAAGGACAGAAAACCAAACACTGCATGTTCTCACTCAGGTGGGAGTTGAACGATGAGAACACATGGACACAGGTCAGAGAACATCACACACCAGAGCCTGTCAGTGGGTCGGGGCTAGGAGAGCGATAGCATTAGGAGAAATACCTAATGTAAATGATGAATTGATGGGTGCAGCAAACCAACATGGCATATGTATACCCATGTAACAAACCTGCACGTTGTGCACATGTACCCTAGAACTTAAAGTATAATTAAATAAAAAGAAA
>NW_016865864.1:0-927 GCF_001698545.2 Rhinopithecus bieti | reverse complement strand
GAACCCGAAGGGACTGCAGTAAGACCACATTATATATATATAATGTATATATATAAATAAAATACACACACACATATACATACACACATATACATATATATAAAATATATATATTAGGGGAGTAGAGCCAGTTAACATTTAGGGAGTTATCTGTTTTCATCTTGAGGTGGCCAATATGGGGATATAGGATTTTTATACAAGTTATAAATGTTTGGTATAGTACTTTCAGTACATTGTGGCTTCACAGGGTCCAGTGTTAAAACTGCTTCCATATCTAACCAAAGAAAACTGCCTTCATATTGGTTTGTCCTGGTGGGGAATAAAAAGGATCACTGGTTCCAGTCACAGGTGTAGTAATTGTGGGTACTTGAATGTTTGGAGCACTTACAAGGCTGTGGTAGAAACAGATATCCCATGGATACCACATGTTAAACCATGTATATCTGTGGAATACTCAATCTCACTGTGCACACCTTTGACTACAGCTGCAGACGTGTTCCTTTAGATAAAGTTGTGACCCATTTTACTCTGTATAAGTGCAGAAATGGTTCACATTTCATTATTTGTAAAGTTACCTGCTGTTAGCTTTCATTATTTTTGCCACATTCATTTTATTTGTATTTAAAATTGTAGGCAACCTAAGAACAAATGAAAAGTAAAGATGCAGTAAAATTAATTGCTTGATATTCATTACTTCATGTATATCAAGCACAGCAGTAAAATAAAATCCATATATTTAGCTTTTTTTTTTAGGTTTTTTGCTTTTGTGATTTTTTTTTTTTTGTTTTTTTTTTTTTTTTTTTTTTTTTTTTTTTTTTTTTTTTTTTTGATACTTGCCTAACATGCATGTGCTGTAAAAATAGTTAACAGGGAAATAACTGGAAATGATGGCCAGCTTGGTTTAATGTCTTACAAAATGTTCATGAA
>NW_016865863.1:0-530 GCF_001698545.2 Rhinopithecus bieti | reverse complement strand
AGTGTTACAGCTCAAAAAGGTGACACTGATCCAAAGAGTGATCAGCAGCAAAATTCACTGCAAAGAGCAAAAGAACAAGTAAATCACGGCATGCAAAGTGACCCAAACGAAATGCCACTCCTGGCGCCGGTGGCCTGCGTTTATTCTCTTATCTGGCCCCACCCACATCCTGCTGATTGGTCCCTTTTACAGAGAGCAGATTGGTCCATTTTATAGAAAGCTGATTGATCTGTTTTACAGAGAGCTGATTGGTCCATTTTGACAGAGCGCTAATTGGAGCATTTACAAACCTTTAGCTGGACACAGAGCGCTGACGGGGGCTTTTACAGTCCTTCAGCTGGACACAAAAGTTCTCCAAGTCCCATACCCTGATTAGCTAGACACAGAGTGCTGATTGGTGCGTTTACAAACCTTTTGCTAGACACAGAGTGCTGATTGCTGCATTTACAAACCTTTAGCTACACACAGAATGCTGACTGGTGCGTTTACAAACCTTTAGGTAGACAGAAAAGTTCTCCAGGTCCCCACCT
>NW_016865862.1:0-2101 GCF_001698545.2 Rhinopithecus bieti | reverse complement strand
ATTTTTATTTATTTATTTATTTATTTATTTATTTATTTATTTATTTATTATTTTTTTTGAGACAGAGTTTCATTCTTGTTGCCCAGGCTGGAGTGTGATGGCACGATCTTGGCTCTCTGCAACATCCACCTCCCAGGTTCAAGTGATTCTCCTGCCTCAACCTCCCGAGTAGCTGGGAATACAGGCACACACCACCACACCCAGCTAATTTTTGTGTTTTTAGTAGAGATGGGGTTTCGTCACGTTGGTCAGGCTGGTCTCGAACTCATGACCTCAGGTGATCCACCCGCCTCGGCCTCCCAAAGTGCTGGGATTACAGGAGTGAGCCACTGTACCCAGCCTGGTTCCTGCTTTTAAGTACTTGTATAGAGTAACTGGGATGTCTGAGACAGTACTTTCAATGTGAGTATACACAGGAATTAAATATTTGAGTCAGTGGTCTTATCTAATTTCAGTCCCAGCTCTTTTTTGAGCCTCTTAAGATTTCTCCAAGTTGATCTGAGTAGGCCTCTGGGGCATCTGTATAAGTAAGTGTCTTATTTTACCCAAGCAGAAAAGAAAGCTGTAGAGTCCTTTGGTTATCTCATGGACCTCTTGAGATAAGTAAGAGTGTAATCTTATGAAGAAAAATGTATTCTTTCTCTAGGCAATACAAAACTCTAAATATTTGCCAAATGTGATGTGTAGTGGAAGAAAGGGTGGCTTTAACTCATTCATAGAGGAGGCAGGCAGTTTAGATTGGTGGTATAGAATGTGGGCTTTGACATCAGAAATCAGGGTTTGAATCCTGGTTCTGTGAATCTTTAGACAAGATCCTTAACCTCTCAATGCCTAAGTTTTTTCATGTATAAAAGAAGGTAATGGGCCGGGCACAGTTGCTACTGCCTGTAATCCCAGCACTTTGGGAGGCCAAGACGGGAGGGTCACTTGAGCCCAGGAGTTTGAGCCTGGCCTGGGCAAGATAGTGAAACCATGTCTCTGTAGAAAGTCAAAAAATTAGCCATGCATGTGGTATCTTGTGCTTGTAGTCCCAGCCACTTGGGAGGCTGAGATAGAAGGATCGCTTGAGCCTGGGAGGTCAAGGCTACAGTGAATTGTGATTGAGCCACTGCACTTCAGCCTGGGCAACAGAGTGAGACCTTGTCTCAGTCAATCAATAAATAAACCAATAAACAAATAAACAAGGTAATAACAGTCTTATCTCACCTGGTAATTCTGAGGATTAAATAGTTTCATAGATGTAGAGTATTTAGAATAGTGCATGGCTCCTAGAAAGTGCTCACTATCAGTTGCTGCTGTTACCTAGTGCGGAGGCTTCGTGAGGCGCTGCTTTTCTCTACTTGCTTTATCCCTTGTTCTAAACTTTCTAAACTTGTCCCATCCTAGTGATATCTTGCCCTGTTAGTATTTAAATTTCACTTTGAAACATACGCTAGGCCGGGGACGGTGGCTCACGCCTGTAATCCCAGCACTTTGGGAAGCCGAGGCGGGTAGATCACGAGGTCAGGAGATCGAGACCATCCTGACTAACACGGTGAAACCCTGTCTCTACTAAAAATACAAAAAATTAGTCCAGGAGTGGTGGCAGGCGCCTATAGTCCCAGCTACTCGGGAGGCTGAGGCAGGAGAATGGCGTGAACCCGGGAGGCGGAGCTTGCAGTGAGCCGATAGCGGCACTGCACCCCAGCCTGGGCGACAGAGCAAGACTCCATCTCAACAACAACAAAAAAGGAAACATACGCTAATAATATAAACGTATGTAAAATAAAACCCTCCGGGATGAAAAGACAACATCAACCTAGAATTTTCTTTTTTTAATATTTATTTATTTATTTATTTATTTATTTATTTATTTATTTATTTATTTTTGAGACGGAGTCTCGCTCTGTCACCAGACTGGAGTGCAGTGGTGTGATCTCGGCTCACTGCAACCTCTGCCTCCTGGGTTCAAGCGATTCTCCTGCCTCAGCTAATTTTTGTAGTTTTAGTAGAGACAGGGTTTCGTTATGTAGGCCAGGATGGTCTCGATCTCTTGACCTCGTAATCCACCCACCTCGGCCTCCCAAAGTGCAGGGATTACAGGCATGAGCCACAATGCCCA
>NW_016865861.1:0-1314 GCF_001698545.2 Rhinopithecus bieti | reverse complement strand
TTTTAGTTTGAGGAAAACTCAGGAATGACTTAAATCATGGAGATTAAGTACATAAAGATATTTCATACTAATTTTATCCACCAGCTGTTTCTTTCCACTGCAAATTAAACAAAGGGAAAAGCTTAATTTGCAGAAAGAGGATTTAGATTAGGCATAGGAATCTAATGTTTCCGTGCACGTTGAATGCACCTGTAGCAAGAGCAGACCAACCCTCAGGTAGCTTTGGCATGAAGTTGTGCTTCATCTTGCTACAACAACATAATAATGGTTTCTCCCCCGCACCATGCTCCTCTCTGATCCTTTCTGATTAAGGAAGCAGAAAAGCTCTCAGGGTTGTTGGGTGCTAAGATACATTCACCATGAGAAGGAGGTCTATGTCCTTCTCTTCTGCTACATTTCTAACAAGCTGTGAAAGATGCTATCTGCCCAGAATGATTTATACCTGTGGTTCTCAAAATCAGGCATCAGAATCATCTAGAGGGCTTGTTAAAACACAAATGGCTAGGCCCCTCCTTCCAGAGATTCTAACTCAGCAGGTCTAGAGTGTGTCTGGGAACTTTCATTTCTAAAAAGTTTCCCAGGTGATACTGAAACTGCTGCTCTGGACAGCCTACTTTAAGAATCAACACTTTCGATATTACCCTGTTGTAGCAAAAAAATAAAAAACAAAAAAAGCCTTTGGGGATTATTTTATAATTAGGTGAGTGAAATGCAGGTTCCTAGGTAGTTTCATACATTTAATAAATTAATTGTAAGCCTCTATAAGTGATATTTTCCTAGAATCCCTTTTATCAAATAGGGCTCATATGGAAATTTTCTCAATATTCCTTAAAATTTAAGAGGACTGAAAATCT
Organism: Rhinopithecus bieti; assembly: GCF_001698545.2. Lineage (NCBI taxonomy): Eukaryota > Metazoa > Chordata > Mammalia > Primates > Cercopithecidae > Rhinopithecus > Rhinopithecus bieti. The sequence goes on along the minus strand of NW_016865861.1, from coordinate 460 downwards.
TACTTTTAGAGAACTCTGGCTTATGACCTTCTCCCCAAGTGATTGAACATTTTCCTACAGGCCCAGGTCCACTCTATTTCCTACATGGTCTTCAGCCCGCATATTTTCCAGCCTCAACTAAAGAACAGAGATTAAGTCAGAACTGACAGAATAAGGCCTGGGGCTTTATATTTTTACATGACCCCCCAACCCAGTGGAAATAAAATGCCCAGCTGTCCTAATGTTCTCCCCTGGGTTTTGCAGTTTAGTATAAATACCCTGTAACAGTATTATACACAGATTCAGAAGTGTTGCGTCTGAAGCAACTTAGATTGCAGTGGAGATGGGATGCTTTGGAAAACTTAGTTTATTTGAAAAGGAATTCACGTTAGGAAGAAGGAATTGCTATCAAAGTATCACATGGGGAATCTGAATAAAATCGTCAAACTTATGAGTATGGAATAAAACCAAATTTTTTTTT
>NW_016865860.1:0-482 GCF_001698545.2 Rhinopithecus bieti | reverse complement strand
TATTTATTTAATTAATTAATATATGTAAGCTGACAAAACAAAAATTGTATATACTTATGGTATACAACATGATGTTTTGCCCATTATTATTATTATTATTTTTTGAGATGGTGTCTCACTCTGTTGCCCAGGCTGGAGTGCAGTGGCACGATCTCAGCTCACTGCAAGTTCCACCTCCCAGGTTCATGCTATTCTCCTGCCTCAGCCTCCTGAGTAGCTGGGACTACAGGCATCTGCCACCACGCCCAGCTAATTTTTTGTATTTTTAGTAGAGACAGGGTTTGACTGTGTTAACCAGGATGGTCTCGATCTCCTGACCTCGTGATCCACCCTCCTTGGCCTCCCAAAGTGCTGGGATTACAGGCGTGAGCCACCGTGCGTGGTCTGCCCATTATTTTTTTAACTTCACCTTTTACCTCTCATTCCTCTCATTGTATTTGCCTCTCATTCTCTTTCTTGCTTCTGGCATTCCACTCACATAG
>NW_016865859.1:0-929 GCF_001698545.2 Rhinopithecus bieti | reverse complement strand
TGTTTATCTAAAACATCTTTATTTCTTCTTAGATTTCTGAGGGATAATTTTTGCTGAAATTAGAATTCTTGGTTGATGATTATGTGAATCCTGAAAATTTGAGACAGATCTCAGTTAATTTAGCAAGTTTATTTTGCCAAGCTTGAGGATGCATCTGTGACACAGTCTCAGGAATTCCTGAAAACGTGTGCCCAAGGTAGTCAGGGCACAGCTTGGTTTTATACATTTTAGGGAGACACGAGACATCAATCAATATATGTAAGAAGTACATTAGTTCTTTCCAGAAAGGTGGAGACAACTCAAGTTCATGTTCCCCAACTGGGGGCTTCCAGGTCATAGGCAGGCGAGAGACAGATGGTTGTATTCTTTTGAGTTTCTGATAAGTCTTTCCAAGGGAGGCAATCATAATATGAATCTATCTTTGTGAGCAGAGGGATGCGTTTGAATAGAATGGGAGGCATATTTGCCCTGAGGGGCTCCCAGCTTGAAGAGGCCAAATATATTTTCCTTTCATAATTATTTTATCTCAGTAACTTAAATATTTCACACCATTTTGTTCTTGTTTGCATGGTATCTGAAAAGAAGTTATATTTAATTATTATCCTTCTTTCTCTGTAAGACATATTTTTTCCCGTGCATTATGTCAAGATTTTTTCCTTGTCTTTGATATCTGCAGTTTCCTTGTCTTTGATATCTGACATGCCTGCAGCTAGAGTTTCTTTCTTTCCTTCTTTCTTTTCTTGTTGGTTCGTTTTATCTTCCTGGTGCTTGCTAAGCTTCCTAGATATATCTGTAGTTTAGTTTCATTTTTTCTTTTTTTTTTTTTTTTTGGAAAATTCTCACTCATTACTACTTCAGTTATATATCCTGTCCCTTACCTTTTCTTCCAAACATATTCCCATTATACATATATAATACCTTTTTAAAAA
>NW_016865858.1:0-482 GCF_001698545.2 Rhinopithecus bieti | reverse complement strand
AAAAAAAAGTATAATAAAAAATTAAAAAAGGAAACATTCAAACCACACAACTACATGAAACTGAACAACCTGCTCCTGAATGACTACTGGGTAAATAATGAAATTAAGGCAAAAATAAAGATGTTCTCTGAAACCAATGAGAAAAAAGACACAGTGTACCAGAATCTCTGGGATACATTTAAAGCAGTGTGTAGAGGGAAATTTATAGCCCTAAATCCTCACAAGAGAAAGCAGGAAAGATCTGAAATTGACACTCTAACATCACAATTAAAAGAACTATAAAATCAAGAGTAAACAAATTCAAAAGCTAACAGAAGGGAAGAAATAATTAAGATCAGAACAGAACTGAAGGAGATAGAGACACACACAAAAAAAAATTCAAAAAAATCAATGAATCCAGGGGCTGTTTTTTTGAATATATCAACAAAAGTGATAGACTGCTAGCAAGACTAATAAAGAAGAAAATAGAAATGAATCAAATA
>NW_016865857.1:0-1658 GCF_001698545.2 Rhinopithecus bieti | reverse complement strand
CGCATGTTCTCACTCACAGGTGGAAATTGAACAATAAGATCACTTGGACACAGAAAGGGGAACATCACACACCCTGGCCTATTGTGGGAATGGAGGAAGGGGGAGGGATAGCATTAGGAGATATACGTAATGTAAATGACGAGTTAATGGGTGTAGCACACCAACATGGCTTGTGTATACATATGTAACAAACCTGCACATTGTGCACATGTACCCTAGAATTTAAAGTATAATTAAAAAAAAAAAAGTCAGCTCACTGAGTCTCCAGTGACCTTCCTGATAGGCAATATTTTACAGTGTTGTCACAGGTAATTTTTGGTGGAATTGTGTGTGTCCTGTGTGATTCCACTGAAAATGACTCTTGGAAGCCTATACCTGGTTTCCTCTGACTTTACCCCATCTCCCTTTTATTTGGCTGCTGTTGCTTTGTATCCTTTAACTGTAATAAATCATGAACATGGACTGGATTAAATCATGATGCTGAAACCTGTGAGTCCTCCTATAAAATCTTCTAACATGGAAGTGGTCCTGAGACCTTCCATCAAAACAACCATCCTGGAAACTTTCCTCATTCCTCTTCCCTGTTAATCCTAACATCCAATCCTTCAGAAACATTGTTCTAATTTCTTTCCCTATAAATTCATTTTGCCTCTTCTAGAACTTCTTATCAAATGTAATCATATAGGATTTACCCTTGTGTCTGACTTCTTTCAGTCAGCATAAGTGTTTTTTTTTGTTTGTTTGTTTGTTTTGTTTTGTTTTGTCTTTTTTTTTTGTTTGTTTGTTTGTTTTTGCGGCGGAGTCTTGCTCTGTCACCCAGGCTGGAGTGCAGTGGCCGGAACTCAGCTCACTGCAAGCTCCGCCTCCCGGGTTCCCGCCATTCTCCTGCCTCAGCCTCCGGAGTAGCTGAGACTACAGGCGTCCGCCAACTCGCCCGGCTAGTTTTTTGTATTTTTTAGTAGAGACGAGGTTTCACCGTGTTAGCCAGGATGGTCTCGATCTCCTGACCTCGTGATCCGCCCGTCTCGGCCTCCCAAAGTGCTGGAATTACAGGCTTGAGCCACCGCGCCCGGCCTCAGCATAAGTGTTTTTTTAAGATCCATGTGTTGTCCAATATATCAATAATTTTTTTTCTTTTTCTTGCTAAATAGTATTCTTTTATATAAATGTGTCATAGTTTGTTTATCCGTTTTTTTTATTTCAATAGTTTTTGGGGAACATAATTTTGACTGTTGATTACATGGATAAGTAATTTAACAGTAATTTCTGAGACTTTCGTATGCCCATCACCCGAGCAGTGTACACTGTATTCAGTGTGTAGTCTTTTATCCCTCCACCTGAGTCCCCAAAATCCATTATATCATTCTTATGCCTTTGCATCCTCATAACTTAACTGCCACTTATAAGTGAAAACATAAGATATTTGGTTTTCCATTCCTGAGTTACGTTACTTAGAATAATGGTCTCCACCTGCATCCAGGTTGCTGTGAATGCCATTATTTCATTCCTTCTTATGGCTGAGCAGTAGGCAAAAGAGAGGGTGTACAGGGGAACTCCCCTTTATAAAACCATTAGATCTTGTTAGACTTATTCACTATCACAAGAACAGCACGGAGACTTGAGCAAGATGGACGAATAGGAAAAGCTCCAGTCTCCAA
>NW_016865856.1:0-480 GCF_001698545.2 Rhinopithecus bieti | reverse complement strand
ATACATGTACATATGTGTGCATACATGAACACATGTACGTGTGTGTACCATCACATAGATGCACACACGTTTGCACGTGCACACATGTATGCACACAGTGCTGGAGCGCAATGGCACCATGTCACTGCAAGCTCCGCCTCCTGGGTTCAAGCATTTCTCCTGCCTCAGCCTCCTGAGTAGCTGGGATTACAGGTGCCCACCAACATGTTCGGCTAATTTTTGTATTTTTAGTAGAGATGGGGTTTCGCCATTTTGGCCAGGCTGGTCTCGAACTCTTTACCTCAAATGATCTGCCCACCTCGGCCTCCCAAAGTGCTGGGATCACAGGCATGAACCGCTGCACCTTGACTTTTCTTTCTTTCTTTCTCTTTCTTTTTCCTTCCTTCTTTCTTTTCTTCCTTCCTTCTTTTCTTTTCCTTCCTTCCTTCCTTCTCTTTCTTTTCTTTTCCTTCCCTCCCTCCCTCCCTCCCTCCCTCCCTC
>NW_016865855.1:0-744 GCF_001698545.2 Rhinopithecus bieti | reverse complement strand
CATGTTTGATATTAGAAAGATACGATTAGACTAACATTTACGTGCTCTTTGCAGTTCCACGGCACCTGTAGTACCACTATTTCTTTGTAAATTCTTCCAGGGCAGAGATTGTGTTTTATTCATTCTTGTATGCCCAGCATGTGGAACCTGCTACAAAATAGGTGTTCAATAGGGCTTGTGGAACAAATGCAAAGTGCGTTTGTGAATTGTAGCTCATACAATCTTCAATAGACACCTAGGGAGCCTCATGAATGACATGAACATGGTTTCTAGCCAAAGGGAGTTTCATTTCTTTTTCTAATTGGAGTTGCCATGGCACCCAGAAAACCAGGGATCCTGGTAAGAAGGTTTTAAAAAGCTTAAGTGGTAAGTTTGTACATTTGTGATAACTGGTCTCAGGTCCTACTTTAGCAATCTACAAAAATTGGGCCTTTTGAATAGAAGTGTTTTAGTGAAGAATCAGTGATGTGGCAACTTACTCTGATGATATTTCAATCTAGCTTTTTGGTTTTAATGGCAGTTGTCATTACTATTGGGCTGCATCATTCCCAGGAAAGCCTTCTTTTAAAATCAGTACAGGCTGAACATCCCTAATCCAAAAATCCCAAATTCAAAATGTCCCTAAATCTGAAAGTTTTTGAGCGCTAACATGAGATAGTGACACCTTTGCTTTCAGATGGTTCAGTGTACACAAACATTGTTTCATACCCAAAAGTATTTAAAATATTGTGTAAAATTACCTTT
>NW_016865854.1:0-479 GCF_001698545.2 Rhinopithecus bieti | reverse complement strand
CAGTTTCTCAGAAACCTTCTTTCTAGTTTTCTCTGAGGATATTTCCTTTTCACCCTAAGCTTCAATGACTTCTGAAATATCCCATTGCGTATTCCAAGAAAACAGTGTTAGCCAACTGCTCAATGGTAGGAATGGTGTAACTCTGTGAGTTGAATTAACACATCACAAAGCAGTTTTTCAGAAAGCTTCATTCTAGCTTTTATCTGAGGATATTTCCTTTTCACCATAGACTCTATGTATTCCCAAATATCCCTTTGCAGATTCCAGGAATACAGTGATAACAAATTACTCCATAAAAAGAAAGGTGTAACTCTGTGAGATGAATTCACACATCGCAAAGAGCTTTCTCAGAAAGCTTCTTTCTAGTTTTTGTCAGAGGATAATTCCTTTGTCACCGTAGGTTTGAATGAGATCCAAAATATTCCTTCTCAGTTTCCCCAAAACCATTGTTACCAAACTGCTCCATGAAAAGAATTGTG
>NW_016865853.1:0-288 GCF_001698545.2 Rhinopithecus bieti | reverse complement strand
TCTTTGTAGCAATTGTGAATTGGAGTTTGCTCATGAATTTGGCTCTCTGTGTGTCTATTATTGATGTATAGGAATGCTTGTAATTTTTGTACTTAGATTTTATATCCTGAGACTTTGCTAAAGTTGCTTATCAGTTTAAGGAGTTTTGGGGCTGAGATGATGGGGTTTTCTAAATATACAATCATGTCATTTGCAAACAGAGATAATTTGACTTCCTCTCTTCCTATTTGAATACCCTTTATTTATTTCTCTTTCCTGATTGTCCTGGCCAGAAATTGCAATACTATG
>NW_016865852.1:0-1834 GCF_001698545.2 Rhinopithecus bieti | reverse complement strand
TAGGTTGTGCACGTGTACCCCAGAACTTAAAGTATAATAATAAAACACAAATTAAAAAAATTGAAAACAGACAAGCTTTGTGTGACCTCTACTACCAACATCACACCCTGGCTACTCAGGAGACCTTGAACCCATTTGCTCAACCTTACATTATGACTGCAACTAGCATTTAAGAAATCCACCAAACTGAGGCTATTTATAACCAAGGAAATCATACATAGTCTATGCCACTAAATGCACCCAGAAGCAAAGCCAGAGACCCTACTCAACATACATCATAGATGCATCCTGAAGAAGAAAAAAGTTACTTTTCAGTAAAAGTACATTCAAAATAAGAAGAAGCAACTGTCACCCCATGTGCAAATGTATCAGTGCAATAATAACTGGAAATATTAAAAAAAAAAAAAAAAAAAAGGTGCTATGACACCTCAAAGAAACACCGTAATTCTAACAGCAATGGAGCCTAACAAAAAAGAAATCTCTCAACAATGTATAGGAGAAACCAGAAAACCAACGCAAATAAATTAGAAAATGATTTCAGGATATAATTGAGAAATCTGCAAAGATATATTATACAACTACATCAGTATCTACATTTACAGGATATGACTGAGAAATTCACCAAAGATATCTATATCCATCTATCTTATCTATAAAGCCAAACCAAACTTTTGGAAATGAAAAATTTATTGAAGAAATTCCAAAATACAGTTGAAAGTTCCAACAACAGACTAGACCAAATGGAAGAAAGAATCTCAGAAACTGAAGACAAGTCTTTCAAATCAACCCAGTTAGACAAAAGTTTTTTTAAAAAGGATTTAAAAAACGAACAAAACATTTGAGAAGTATGGAACTATGAAAACAGGACTGAACCTACAAATCATAGGTACTCCCGAAAAAGAAAAAAGTTTGGACACCTGATTTGAGGAAATAATTATTGAAAACTTCCTTATTCTAGCAAAAGATCTAGATATTCAAATACAAGAGGCTCAATGAACTCCAGAAAATACAATGCAAGAAGAAACTCACCATGACATAGTCATCAGAATGCCTATGGTTAACATTAAGAGGGGGAAAAAATCCTAAAATCAGCAAGAGTAAAGCGTCTGGTGACCTATCAAGGAAACCCCAACAGACTAACAGCAGACTTCTCAGCAGAAACCTTACAAGCCAGAAAGATTGAGATTCTATTTTCAAAGTGCTTAAAGAAAAAAAAATGTGGGCTGGGCGCGGTGGCTCACGCCTGTTATCCCTGCATTTTTGGGAGTCTGAGGCAGGTGGATCACCTGAGGTTAGGAGTTTGAGACCAGCCTGGCCAACATGGTAAAATCCTGCCTCTACTAAAAATACAAAAATTAGCCGGGCCTGGTGGTGTGTGCATGTAGTCTCAGCTACTTGGAGGCTGAGGCAGAAGAATTGCTTGAATCCAGGAGGCGGAGGTTGCACTGAGCCAAGATCGCACCACTGCACTCCAGCCTGGACAATAAGAGTGAAACTCCATCTCAAAAAAAAAAAAAAAAAAAAAAGAGTCAACCCCAAATTTTATATCCTGCTAGAGTAAGTAAGGGAGTAATAAAGTCTTTCCCAGACAAGGAAACGCTGATGGAATTCATCATCACTAGACCAGTCCTATTAAAAAAACCCAATGACGTTATTTAACATGGAAACAAAAGGTTGACACTCTCCATCCTAACAACATACAAAAGTATAAAACTCACAGGTCTTATAAAACAATTATACATATGAGAAAGACAAATAAATCATATGGCCATGTGACAAAACCCTACTAAACCTAAAAAGACAGACAGACAAAAAAAAAAAAAAAAAAAAAAAA
>NW_016865851.1:0-482 GCF_001698545.2 Rhinopithecus bieti | reverse complement strand
ATCTTCATGCTTTTGTTATTAATGAAATAATTTATCCAGAAAAGTTTGTATAGCAAAATAATGGGTATATGCAAACCTGCAAAGCAAAGTTATTCAGTAATATAGGCCATGGATATATGGTTGTAAGGCAAGAAATTTTACTTATTACTGCCCTACTCTGAAAATACCTCAGGTTGAAATTATTTACAGTATTCTAATTGCTACACCTAGGTTACACTTATCTTACAGAAAAATCCAAATGTTTTACATCACATAATTACTCAGCACAAAAATACTAAAGTTCTTGTCTCAAATATATATTTCCTTTTATCTCTTGGGGAAATACTATAGAATTTTTTTTTTTTTTTTTTTTTTTTTTTTGTGAGACCGAGTCTTGCTCTGTGGCCCAGGCTGGAGTGCAGTGGCTGGATCTCAGCTCACTGCAAGCTCCCCCTCCCGGGTTTAAGCCATTCTCCTGCCTCAGCCTGCCGACTAGCTGGGGT
>NW_016865850.1:0-285 GCF_001698545.2 Rhinopithecus bieti | reverse complement strand
GGTGGCTCACGCCTGTAATCCCAGCACTTTGGGAGGCCAAGGCAGGCGGATCATGAGGTCAGGAGATTGAGACCATCCTGGCTAACACGGTGAAACCCCGTCTCTACTAAAAATACATTTAAAAAAAAAAAAAAATAGCCAGGCATGGTGGCGGGTGCCTATAGTCCCAGCTACTCAGAAGTCTGGGGCAGGAGAATGGTGTAAACCCAGGAGGCGGAGCATGCACTGAGCTGAGATTGCACCACTGCATTCCAGCCTGGGTGACACAGTGAGATGCTGTCTGAA
>NW_016865849.1:0-482 GCF_001698545.2 Rhinopithecus bieti | reverse complement strand
TTTTTTTCAGAAACGCCGTCTCGATTTTTTTAAGGTTGCCATTTATGAGCAGCTGATCATAATAGACTGCAATTTCTATTTATCCCCAGGTTCTGCAGTCACTGAAGTGCTTGAGTAGAGAACCAGGCATGATGATTTTAAAACAAACATTTTCAAAGGGGGAGAGGAAAAGAAAGAGAAAAATGCTAAAGTGTTTGGACGGAAAACTGGGTTCTCCTCCCAGTGGGTATTAAGTGAACCTTGTGGGTTTTGCACAAACGTTTTGAGAGAAACAGCCATCATGGTTCCCATTCTACAGATGGTAGGAACCACCTTCTATGCTCTGACAGTACATCCAGGTGGTCTACTTGCACATCTTTGAAGAATGTTAAATGCCCTTAGAGATTTTAAGACTTAGAAGGAGAAATCCAATCACTCTATTTTCTCCTAAATTTGTAAATTATCAAAGAGGCTAATTGTAAAGGTTTAGGTAAATTGCTGTG
>NW_016865848.1:0-548 GCF_001698545.2 Rhinopithecus bieti | reverse complement strand
GAATTTTCCCATACTCTAGGGTGGGCCTGGCTCAGCTCAGCGAGGATGCCCTGCCTGAAAAGGCTGCAGCTTTCATGGCTCAGCCCAGCATCGGATCACAGCTTCTGTCACTCAGGAGCTAAGTGGGCGGGGCCTTAAGCATTATCCAATCAGGGACGTTGGGCTGGAAACCGTCCAATCAGGCAGGCAGCTGGAACAAAGAGGACAGCTTCCCGGTTTGGCGTGGCCTTTGTCTCTCTCTGCATCTGGAGCTCTAGGTTTCCTCTTCACTACTCTGTGTCCTCTGCTCCTAGAGGCGCAGCCTCTGTGGCCCTGTGTCCTGCAGGTATTGGGAAATCCACAGCCAAGATGCCGGGACCCCCTGGAAGCCTAGGAATGGTGAGCGTGCCGGTTCGACATCCTGAGGGAGGGGAGGGACTGGTTGATGGGAAGTGGCTGTGGCGGCACTGAGGCCTCCCCGAAGTCAGCTCCACAGTCTGCGCCCCGAGTTCTTGCCCAGTTCGGCCTCAGTCCCCTCCAGCCATAAGATGGCTGCGGCGCTGTCAGCC
>NW_016865847.1:0-1464 GCF_001698545.2 Rhinopithecus bieti | reverse complement strand
ATTATGTAATATGAGGGATTTTGAAGTTCATATGAATGCCTCTGACATTATTTCAACTCTATTCTCTCATTTGTAAGACAATCAAGAGTTAGGTGCATTCTATTTAGAAGGCAATTGAAGAAATTTCTATCGGGAAATTAAGCAGTTGGGCTGAAGAAAACGGATATCTCTCAATGCTGAAGACAGTTGAAAAAGAAAAAATAACAAATTGCAGAGTCGGGTTAAATTTACTCATATTGCCTGCTACATCCTGTAGGAATCCCCATGGTGAATTTCATGTTAATAGATAACTAGTGGGTTTGCATGTGATGAGAAACACGTAGCAGAGGAAACAGACATATTTGGGGCTGATTCCCTGAGGGGAAAATTTTAGTTATCTGATAGTAAATATCCAGCGACCAATCAGTTTGTCATTTGGTTGAATTTCTGAAAGGTTCTTCTTTTTTTTTTTTTTTCAATTGGGCCTGAACTGGTCTTTCTAATTTTTTAAAAAATAATGTCATAATTTCAGCAAATGGTTCACAGTCCAAATCCAACTGAGGAGATTACTTTTTATGACTGCTTCAGCTGTCTTGTTATATAAATTATATTTATACCCATATTTAGTAATTAGCATGTACTATATGTACATTCACACACACACACACGCACACACACACAGAGAGAGAGAGAGAGTATCATAGATGTCACAAAAAGCCCACATGAACTTTACCGTTTAGGTAACTCTAGCAATAAAATGTTCTCTTTGTAGTAAGTATCATGGGAAGAGGGTATAAATGACTGATCTGGCTTCTTCCCTCCAGTTATTTTTACATGAATTTGAACTTGCCAGTCATGTTCATTAAAGAATAGATCGTAGCCTGTGGCAACCCAGTGGGTGATCAATTAATTAAAATTAATTACATTGGACTGAATTAGAATGGCTTGAGGAAAGGAGGCTGTGGTTGCTCTGATTTCAAGGCCCACGAAACTTCTCTGACAACTATCAGAGTAACTACAGTATAGACTTCTCCAGTAATCACCAGAGAGCCCTGCCCTATTGCATTAGTTCTTCAGTTCCAGACTATATGTACATTCATACACACACACACGTGCACATACACACACATACACACAGAGAGAGAGAGATACTGACTTAGGTTTTATGTTGCTATCCTTTCCTTTATATCATTTTATCAAGGTAGCCAGCTTTGAGAACTTCCTTGAGAACACTGAAAATTATTAAGTGTTTAGAGAAAAAAGAGTGTTTTTCTCTGGAAACCTGCATTTAATCACTAGAAAATATTATCTATGTAGTCTACTTCAACATCTCAGCCATTGAAATTATGAGGTCGTAATTAGGGAAGACTTTGTTCAATTTATCCAACAGTATGCCACATACTTAAAATTTTTCGGATTTTAGCTTGCCACACTCAAATTGTGTATGCATGCATACGAACTTCAAAATCCCTCATATTAAATGAC
>NW_016865846.1:0-775 GCF_001698545.2 Rhinopithecus bieti | reverse complement strand
AGCTTAAAGTATAATAATAAAAAAAAAATTAAAGGTAAATCTAAGCATGCTTCTTAAAAAACAAAACACAACAAAAAGCAAAATAATAATGGAAATTCTAACCAGCTCAGTAAAGAAAGAAAAGCAATACAGATCAGAAAGGAAGAAATAAAACTCACTATTTCCAGATGTCACGATAGTGTATGTAGAAATTCCCAAAAATCTACAAAAAAATAACATGTCCTAGAACTAATAAGTGAGTTTAGCAGGTCACAAGGTACAAGATCAACTTACCAATATCAATTTTATTTCTATATCCTAGCAATGAGCATGTGGAAATTAAAAATAGAATACTGGGCTGGGCACAGTGGCTCACACTTGTAATCCCAGCACTTTGGGAGGCTGAAGCGGGAGCAATCACTTCAGCTCAGGAGTTCGAAACCAGCCTAGGCAACATAGGGAGACCACATCTCTACAAAAATTCAAATAATTAGCTGGGCATGGTGTCACGCACCTATGGTCCCAGCTACTTGGGAGGCTGAAGTGGGAGGATTGCTTGAGCCCAAAAGTTGAAGGCTGCAGTGAGCCATGATCGCACCATTGCACTTCAGCCTTGGCAACAGAACAAGGCCCTGTCAAAAAAACAAGAAGAAAAAAAAGAAAAGAATACAATGACAAAAAAAAAAAAAAAAAAAAAAAAAAAAAAAAAAAAAAAAAAAAAGACCCACAAGGTGAAATACGTGTAAATTAACAAAACATATACAATATTTCTATACTAAAAACTAGAACATGTTAG
>NW_016865844.1:0-1318 GCF_001698545.2 Rhinopithecus bieti | reverse complement strand
TTTTTTGAGACAGGGTCTTGCTCTGTCACCCAGGTTGGAATGCAGTGGTGCAATCTTGGCTCACCGCAACCTCCATCTCCCAGGTTCAAGTGATTCCCCTGCCTCAGCCTGCCCTTGTAGCTAGGATTACAGGTGTGTGCCACCATGCCAGCTATTTTTTTTGTGTTTTTATTAGAGGCAGGTTTCCACCATGTTGGCCAGGCTGGTCTCGATCTCCTGACCTCACATGGTCTGCCCACCTTGGCCTTACAGGCGTGAGCCACTGTGCCCAGCCTACTAAAGGTTTTTGGTTGGTATAAAATCCAGAATGGTACCAGAATGCCAATTTTATTCCTTTTTGAAAAACAGATCTGTAATTAAAAGTGCAGCACTTCAAACATGATTTATACAGTTGTTTTTATAGGAAAATGGAAATATATTGTAGGAATAGGTAGCAGGACGCCAATAGTGAGTCCCACTCATGACTATAAGTAGTGACTTTCGGCGATATCTTAAATACTGATGTCATTAAGTGATTAACTTGAATTACTTGTATTTTACTTTTAGTTATTAAGCTGACTGCTATTATAGTAAATATGTGTTTTAAACTTAGAATGAAATGGAAACATTAGCTAACTGCTTAGAAGCTTAGCTGTGTGGGAGTTAAAGTACAGGGGAACAGATGGGAACATTTAATTTATAGAAATAATTCTGATGGAGTTCTAGGGTTGTACCTATTTGTTGTTGTAGTTGTGAAGAAGCAAGCCATCTTGTGTACTTAAAGAATGATGTCATCCCTAATTTAGTGGGGTGGGAGGAGTGAGAGTATTTAAAGATCATGTGGATATTAAGATACGGAAGTCATAAAATATTTGTAATCATAGTATCTGTAGGTTAAGTAGTGGTTCTGATTTCTGGGAGGAAGCTCGAGTAATCCTTATTTTGTTTAACCATATTTAATTTAAAAGACCAACCAGCAGTTGAAATTTTTTTTATTGCTATTTAGAACAGATTCATCCCAACTTTGGTAGAGGAATCTGTGGCTGAATATTGCTGTGACTGAAAAAAGATTATTTCTCACTTTCTTCTGGAAGCTTTGTTTCCATCCTCCTTTGGATTGGCTTCCAGGAGACCATAAATAGAAATGGGGGTTGATGGCATTTAATGGTTCCTTCTGTGAACAAGCAATAGGTGCCATTCTTGCCCTTTCAGTATCTGCAGACTCATTTTATCAGAAGAGTGCAACCGATAAACTTTGCATAAGAGAAAATGTACCGGCCGAACATTGATTTTGGTTACATATACTTAACACACTCTTTCTTGACCTATGTCTATTTTA
>NW_016865843.1:0-548 GCF_001698545.2 Rhinopithecus bieti | reverse complement strand
GTTCAATCCAAAGAATGGTTTAACTCTATGAGAGGAATACACACATCACAAAGCCATTGCTCAGAACGTTTCTCTGCCGTTTCCATCGAAAGATGTTTCCTCGCTCACCGGAAGCCTCCGGGCATCACTAAATATCATTTCGCAGACTCTTCAAAGACAGAGTTTCCAAACTGGGCAACATAGAGTAAGCATTAACTCTGTGAAGAGAATGCACAGAACGGAGAGCAGATTCTTAGAATGCTTCTTCCTCGATTTTATTTCAGTATATTTCACTATTTGCCATAGTCCTCAATGCGTTCCGAAATATCACCTTTTCGGTTTCACAGGAACAGTGTTCAAACACTGCCTTGTGAGAAAAGAGGTATAACTCCCTGAGTGGAATGCATACATCACAAAGTAGCTTCTCAGGAAGTTTTCTATCCAGTTTTTATCTGACGATATCTCCTCTTTCACCATAGGCCGGAATGTGCTCCCGAATGTCCCTTCACGGATCTGTGCATGACAGAGTTTCCAAACTGTGTAACATAAGTAAAGTTTTATCTATGCAA
>NW_016865841.1:0-546 GCF_001698545.2 Rhinopithecus bieti | reverse complement strand
CTTTGCAGATTTCCCAAAACAGTGCTACCCAACTGCTCAATGAAAAGAAAGATGTAACTCTGTGTGATGAATTCACTCATCACAAAGCAGTTTCTCATAAAGCTTCTTTCTAGTTTTATCTGAGGATGTTTCATTTTCACCATAGGAGTCAAGGCGATCCCAAATATCCCTTTGCAAATTCCAGGAAAGCAGTTTTAGCAAACTGCTCCATGAAAAGAAAGGTGTAACTCAGTGAAATGAACTCACATATCATAAAGAACTTTCTCAGAGAGCTTCTTTCGAGTTTTTATCTGAGTACATTTCCTTAGTCACTAAAGGCTCCAATGCGATTCCAAATATCCCTTCTCAGATTCCACAAAATAGTGTTACCAAACTGGTCCATGAAAAGGTTCGTGTAAATATGTGAAATGAATTAACACATTACAAAGCGGTTTCTCAGAGAGCTTCTCTCTAGTTTTTATATGAGGATATTTCCTTTATCACCTTAAGCTTTAATGTGCTTCTAAGTATCCCACTGCAAATTCCAAGAGTTAGCAAACTGCTCAA
>NW_016865840.1:0-1651 GCF_001698545.2 Rhinopithecus bieti | reverse complement strand
TTCCTTCCTCCCTCCCTCCCTCCCTCCCTCCTTCCCTCTTTCTCTCTTTCTTTCTGACAGAGTCTTGCTTTGTTGCCCAGCCTGGAGTGCGGTGGCACCATCTCGGCTCACTGCAACCTCTGTCTCCCGGGTTCAAGAGATTCTCCTGCCTCTACCTCCTGAGTAGCTGGGATTACAGGCATGCACCACCACGCCCGGCTAATTTTTTGGATTTTTAGTAGAGATGGTGTTTCATCATGTTGGTCAGGCTGGCCTCAAACTCCTGACCCCAAATGATCTGTCCCCCTCGGCCTCCCAAAGTGCTGGGATTACAGGCGTTGAGCCTTTGCACCTGGTCTAACATTTTCTCCATACATTGTGAATTGTGTAAAGAGACTGTAACCTTTCTTGTAAGGAGTAGCGAGTCTCAATCACAGCAGCGGATTTTTGGCCAATCACAGGTGGCCAACTGTTTAAACAGTGCTCAAAATAGTCAGAGGTTGAGTTGCAGCCAATCCAGCTGTTTCCGTACTCGACTGCCATTTCTGTAAGTCATTTTCCTTTTTCTGTCCATAAATGTTATTTGAAGATACGGCAGCCCGAGTCACTCTGAACCTATTTTGGTTCCGGGAATGGCTGGATTCTGGACTCATTCTTTGGTCAGTTCAACTCTGTAAAGTTTAATTTGTCTAAAGATTTTCTGGGCCGGATATAGTGGCTCACACCTGTAATCCCAGCACTTTGGGAAGCCGAGGCGGGAGGATCGCTTGAGGCTAGGAGTTTGAGACCAGCCTGGCCAACATAGCGAGATCCCGTCTCTATCCACAAATAATTTAGCCAGGCGTGGTGGCGCGTGTCTGTAGTCTCAGCTATCGGAGTTCTTATTCCTCGTGGCAACACATTTTGGAGAGGGGGAGGTATTCCTGTCTTTGCTGGGTGGGAGAACGGCCAGTGGGCAAGGGAGAACGAAAATGAGAACTGTGACTGCCAGAGGGCACGTCAATTTTAGGAAGAGAACGTAAGAAAGTTGGGTTATGTGGAGACTTGACATATCCACGCCACACGGAAAATCATCACGTGCCCTCCGGGGCAAGACCAAGGCCTCAAGTCCCCCCTAAGACCAAGGCCTCAAGTCACCCCTCGCAGCCGAGTGGACCTCCCGGCCATCCCTTTCAGGGCTGCACAGCTACCCCGTACCGTTGCCCCGGTGAGAACCTCCCCGCACCGTGCGCGCCCCCGCCTGCCGTGCGCGTCCGCTTCCCTGGGATTCTGTGCCGCGCGCGCCCCGGCCGCGCCCCGCCCCGCCCCTTCCGGCCCGGGAGATTTGATTCCGTTGGCGGGCGGAAGCGGCCACAACCCGGCGATCGAAAAGATTCCTAGCAACGCTGCACCAGCCGCTTCTGTCAGGACAGCGCGCCCCTGTCCTTCTGTCGGGCGCCGCCCCGCCGTGCCCTCCGCCCCTCAGGTCAGTTTTCCCGCCTGCCCGCCGGAGTCACAGGTGAGGGCTGGAGTCTGGGCTGTGCGGGGCGCAGCGGCCCAAGCCCAGTTTGCTCCTGGCTCTCGGGAGACTGGAGGATTTCATCGGAGCCCCGCGCTTTACCAGCCCTGTTCCCTGGATAAGATATTTAAGGCCGGGCGCGGTGGCTCAAGCCTGTAATCCCAGCACTTTGGG
>NW_016865839.1:0-2136 GCF_001698545.2 Rhinopithecus bieti | reverse complement strand
CGAGGGCAGCCAGCAGGTAGGAGGCCACGTAGGCATCGGGGCCGCGTCTGCGGCGGCGGCGGAGAGCCCTCACGCGTGCGACCTCGGCAGTGTCAGGGAGGAAAAGAGAAATTTTTATTTTAAAAAGAAAATTAGTCAGATGTAATGGTATATGCCTGCAGTCCAAGCAATATGGGAGGCCGAGGTGGGAGGATAGCTTAAGTCCAGCAGTTCAAGGTTACAGTGACCTATAATCAGACTGCTGTACTCCAGACTGGATAACAGAGCAAAAGCCTGTCCTAAAAAAAAAAAAAAAAAAAAAAAAAAAAAAAAAAAAAAAAAAAAAAAAAATCTGTGTTTGCAGACAGGATGATCTTATACGTAGAAAGTCTAAAAATTACACACACACACACACACACACCTTGAAATTATTAAAGTCAGAAAGTTGCGTTATACAAAATGCAAAATCAGTTGCATTTTGTGGACTATTATTCAACAAACTGAAAAAACTTAAGTAAACAAATCTTACAATAGCACTAAAAAGATTAAACACTTGGTGATAAAGGTAACGAATGGTATAAAACAATTATATTATTAAAACTGCAAAACGTTGATGTCTGGCTGGGTGACATGGCTCAAGCCTGTATTTCCAGCACTTTGGGAGGTCCAGGTGAGCAAATCATCTGAGGTTAGGAGTTCCAGACCAGCCTGGCCAACATGGTGAAACCCCATCTCTACTAAAAATACAAAAATTAGCAGGGCTTGGTGGCAGGTGCCTGTACTCACAGCTACTTGGGAGGCTGAGGCAGGAGAATTGCTTCAACCCAGGAGGCAAAGGTTCTGGTGAGCTGAGATTGAGCTACTGCACTCCAGCCTGGGTGACAAAGTGAGTCTCTGTCTCAAACAACAACAACAAGAACAACAACAAAAACACCCATACTAAAATGTACAATGAGTCTTCAGGCAAAACAATATTACACAAGAAGAACAAAGTTAACCATCTCACACTTCTTCATTTCAATTTTTATTACAAAGCATTCAAATAGTATTTCACTGATATAAGAACAGACACATAGACCAGTAAAATACAATAGAGAGACAAGGAATAAACCTTCACACATGGTGCAATGAATTTTGACAAAGGAGAAATCTTCAATATTGCTTAGAAACAATACCTATTCATGCTAACTAGAGTAAACAGTGTAGAGAAGACCTTAAAAGACCTGATGGAGCTGAAAACCACAGCATGAGAACCTCATGATGCATGCACAAGCTTCAATAGCCAATTTGATCAAGTGGAAAAAAGGATATCAGTGATTGAAGATCAAATTCATGAAATAAAGTGTGAAGACAAGATTAGAGAAAAAAGAGAAAAAAAGAAATGAACAAGGCCTCCAAGAAATATGGGACTATGTGAAAAGACCAAATCTATGTTTGATTGGTCACCTGAAAGTGATGGGGAGAATGGAACCAAGTTAAAAAACACTCTTCAGGATATTATACAGGACAACTTTCCCAACCTAGCAAGGCAGCTCAACATTCAAATTTAGGAAATACAGAGAACATCACAAAGATACTCCTCAAGAAGAGCAACCCGAAGACACATAATTGTTAGATTCATCAAGGTTGAAAGGAATGAAAAAATGTTAAGGGCAGCCAGAGAGAAAGGTTGGGTTTCCCACAAAGGGAAGCCACTGAGACTAACAGTGGAGCTCTTAGCAGAAACTACAAGCCGGAAGAGAGTGGAGGCTAATATCCAACATTCTTAAAGTAAATAATATTCAACACAGAATTTCATATCCAGACAAACCAAACTTCATAAGTGAAGGAGAAATAAATCGTTTACAGACAAGCAAATGCTGAGAGATTTTGTGACCACTAGGCCTGCCTTACAAGAGCTCCTGAAGGAAGCACTAAACATGGAAAGGAACAAATGGTACCAGCCAATGCAAAAAGATGCCAAATTGTAAAGACCATTGATGCTAGGAAGAAACTTCATCAACTAATGGGCAAAATAAGCAGCTAACATCATAATGACAGGATCAAATTCACATATAACAATATTAACCTTAAATGGAAATGAGCTCAATGCCCCAATTAAAAGACACAGATTGGCAAATTGAATGAAGAGTCAATATCCATCAGTGTGCAGTATTC
>NW_016865838.1:0-284 GCF_001698545.2 Rhinopithecus bieti | reverse complement strand
TAGAGTTGGGGCAGAGGAAGTTTTATGGACCACACCTAATGAAGCAATTCCTTCTAAGATTATCAGCCTACTTTTCAGAGACAACAAAGGACTTAATGGCAATCACTCATCATAGCAATATAGGTTTGTTTTAAATATGAAAATGTAAGGTAAAATGACCAAACATAGTGGCTCCTGCCTGTAACTCCACCACTTTGGGAGGTCAACATGAGAGGATTGTTTGCGCAACATAGAGAAACTACATGTCCTCTAAAATACCGCAGGGCACTGTGCCTCAGGACTGT
>NW_016865837.1:0-665 GCF_001698545.2 Rhinopithecus bieti | reverse complement strand
TGAAATGAAATGAAATGATGAAATGAAATCAAATGATGAAATGATGAAATGAAATGATGAAATGGAATGATGAAATGAAATGAAATGATGAAATGATGGAATGAAATGAAATGGTGAAATGAAATGAAATGATGAAATGAAATGAAATGATGAAATGAAATGATGAAATGAAATGATGAAATGAAATCAAATGATGAAATGTTGAAATGAAATGATGAAACGATGAAATGAAATCAAATGATGAAACGAAACGATGAAACGAATTGAAATGATGAAATGAAACGATGAAACGAAATGAAACGATGAAACGAAATGATGAAACGATGAAATGATGAAACGAATTGAAATGATGAAATGAAATGATGAAATGAAATCGTGATGAAATGAAATGATGAAGTGAAATGATGAAATGAAATGATGGAATGAAATGAAATGATGGAATGAAATGAAATGGTGAAATGAAATGAAATGATGAAATGAAATGATGACATGAAATGAAATGATGAAATCAAATGATGAAATGAAATGTTGAAATGAAATGATGAAATGACACAATGAAATGAAATCAAATGATGAAATGAAACGATGAAACGAAATGAAACGAAATGAAACGATGAATTGAAACGATGAAACGAATTGAAATGATGAAATGATGAAATGAAATG
>NW_016865836.1:0-719 GCF_001698545.2 Rhinopithecus bieti | reverse complement strand
AGCAGTGGCTATTCAGTACCTTTCACTGTCCCTCCTTCCCTCCCCTGACACCACATCCCTCCCTCCCCTGACGCTATGTCCCTGCCTCCCCTGCTGCGCTCCCCACCCTACTGGCCAGGAGCCGCCGCAGTGTGCGTTCAGAACCTCCCAGCCACTGCCCACCCGGACAGAGGCCCCAGCCCCACATGGCTGGACGGGCTACCCTGTCCTGTGGAAGGGGAGACACACAGGACCCTGTGGAGTGAGCGCTTGGGTCCTGCTCCTCTGGGAAGCTCAGGGAAGCTTCTCGGGGAGGATCTGGGAGATTTCAGTGTTGCAGCAGTTAGTAACGGCTCAGGAGCTCTTCCGGCATTGCCTCAGTTTCTCCCAAGTGCACCCCTCTGCTCCATGTGGCCTCTTTCTGATGTGGGTTTTCCTGTGGCACCTGGGGAGTCTTAGGTGAGCCCGTGTATTCCTGAATGGGTTCTGGGACCTATCACTGTGTGGGGGCTGTCGAGGGCTCCCCAGAACTTCAATTCTCTGGGGAACTGAGGGGCGGTAGGACCAGCATGGGGTGCTTGGCCAGGTCCTCCGCCCAGGGGCCCCCACACCCTGGAGAGCCATTTTCTGTAGCCGCTCAGCTGTGGCCGGAGTCAGATTCTGCAGCATGTCTGTTCGTTCCCCTGGGCAGGGCCCTGCACTGGCTCCATCCCAGCCCCGCTCCCTCCTCCGGGGACGCA
>NW_016865835.1:0-545 GCF_001698545.2 Rhinopithecus bieti | reverse complement strand
GCCCCAGGCAGTGCTGGGCCATTGGCTCTCAGTGCTGGTCCTGGGGGATGATGTTCCCATTCCTGAGGTCTCCCTGACAGTGGGCGGAGCCAGGCCTCCCTGGGGCTGACGGGGCTGGTCCTCCCCTTCTGTATCCTGCAGATGGACACCCGCTCCGGGAGCCAGTGTTCCGTCGCCCCAGAAGCCGTGCTCAACAACGGAGAGCTGGTCTTGCCGCCCCGCATCTCCAGAGTGAACGGCTGGTCGTTACCCCTGCACTACTTCCAGGTGGTGACCTGGGCTGTCTTCCTGGGCCTTTCATCGGCCACCTTTGGGATCTTCATTCCCCTCCTGCCTCATGTGTGGAAATATGTCGCCTACGTGGTATCCTTTTCACCGTGGCACGGTCTGAGCGGACGGGGCTCCTGGAGGACCCTGCAGCTCTGGGATCTGGTCCATGGCTGCCCGGTGGCACCAGTCACCTGTCCTGGGCCAGACTATGTCCCCCGAGCCTGCACGTGGGCCCACTGGCCACTAGTGCTCTGTGCAGCCCCTGCTAAGGGTCA
>NW_016865834.1:0-2190 GCF_001698545.2 Rhinopithecus bieti | reverse complement strand
TGTCTCAAAAAAAAAAAAAAAAGAAAAGAAAAGAAAAGAAAAATAGCTCTTGAGGCACTTGCAAATCTTATGGTTACAGCAATCACCTTATTATAATTGTCCCTTCATCCCTTACAGTAAACCTTTTGAATAAAATCCTTACTAAAAACCAAAACAAAACGAAAAAAACCCCAAACACACACACACACACACACAAAACCCTCTTGGACTAAACATTTAATCCATAATAATAAGACAAAGGAAAATGTGACAGTTATTGTATGATTGAAATAGATTTAGCTGTGAGCCCTTGCATAAATCACTTTACCTTCCTGAACCTCAGGTTTTTTGATCTGTAAAAATGATAGGGTTGATCACTAGGGTAGCTTCCAGCTGTATCATTCTATACTGATCTCAGCCCCAAAGAGTCTAGGACAATTTCCAATAGATTTTAATACACTTAAAACCTCAAGAAACAACAACTAAAATGAATGCTTTTATTTTACTAATGAGTTTATGTAATAAGATTTTTATGGTGTTTGCTGGTGCTATTTGAATGAATTTTTTTTCCAGATGTTGAATCTGAAGTTGAATTTAGACATTTCTTTTTAAAACATCTAGTAGAGAACACAACACTTCCTCAACTAAGAAGAAGCCACTGGGAAAAAAGAACTGCTGCATGAAAAAGAAACTATTGAGAGAGATGGTAAAAGATGTAAACAGTCTAAATAATATACAAACTGAACAGTCTAAGCATAAATTGTTCAGATGTAATTGTTTGAGATGCTAAGAAGATTTTCTGTAACAGACCTGCCCAATCTTTCCCTGATTTTCATAAACCTTATATGAAGTTGGTCATGCACAAACCCCAAATACAAACCAATACATTACTTGGGACTTGATATTTTGCAGCTCATCACCAGGAAATCCACACAGCAATAATCAAGAGCCATTTGCAAATAGTATCACACTCTTGGCATTGTTTGAGAATAATCAATTAAAGAATTATATCAGTTTTAATCTGAGAAATTAGTGATATAAAAATATGACAATAGCAATTGTAAGTGGAAATATAGAACAATGGGAGCTTTCCTACACAGTTGGAGGAAGTGTACACTGGCATAGCCAATCACTTTGAACATCACTTACCCAGTGAAGATGCACAAATGTTTAATCTTTCACATAAACCCTAGGAAAATTCTAACACATTTACACATGAAACCATGTATAAGAATACTCACAGTAGCACTATAAATTTTTTAGTAGTCTTTTATAACATCTTCATTGAGATGTAATCAACATACCATAAAATTCACCTTTTGAAAGTGTACAATTCAATGGTTTTTAATACATTCATAGAATTGTGCAACCATCATCCTAACCAATTTCAGGACATTTTCATCTCTCCAAAGAGAAAACCTGTTCCATTAGCAATCACTTTCCATCCACCCCTTCCAAGCCCTTAGCAACCACTGATTTACTTTCTATTTCTGTGGATTTGTCTTTTCTAGACAGTTCATATAAGTGAAATCATATAATATGTAGCCTGTTGTGTCTGACTTCTTTCACTTAGCATAATGTTTTCACTGTCTATCCAAGTTGTAGTATATATCAGTAATTCAATTCCTTTTTATGGCTGAAAAATATTTCATTTTATAGCTACACTGCATTTTGCATATTCATTCATCAGTTGATGGACATTTGGGCTGTTTCTGCCTTTTGCTTATTGTGAATAATGCTGCCATGAACACTGATGTACAGGTTTTTATGTGGACATATGTTTTCAATTATTTTGGATATATACCTGGGAGCAGAACTGATGGGTCAAATGTTAATTCTTATGCTTAACATTTTGAAGAACTGCTAGACTGTGTACCAAAGTGGCTGTACCATTTTACAATCCCATCAGCAATGTATGAGGCTCCAATTTTTTCATGCCCTCACCATTATTTGTTATTGTCCATTTTTATTTCAATATTATGTATTAAAAGCAAACCAAAAGAAAAGCAAGCAAGCAACAACATCCTAGAAACTTACATGTCCATCAGTAAGAAAAGAAATTTTGGTATAGTCATACACTGGGCTACCACAGGACAATATAAAAAATAAATTATTGTTACATGTATCAATGTGAAGATAAATGAACAGGTGCAGTGTATATCAAAAGAGATACATCTTAACAAATATAATTTAGATTATATATATATATAA
>NW_016865833.1:0-1318 GCF_001698545.2 Rhinopithecus bieti | reverse complement strand
CATTAACATCTTCTAATATAAAACCATAATGAACATATCTAGAACAAAATGTCTAATACCTTTCTTGATTATGTCCATCTCTATAGTGAGTTCTTAGTTATTTACTAGGATTATATCTAATATTGTAGATTTTAGTTAATTTTTCTGAAAATTTATTTACTTGAACTTAGTCATGATGAAATTCATTCATACTTTTCTATGTTCTCAGCCTTGGGATAGTTTTTTGAAGATTTCTCCATCGGCCTGTCAGTACACCACCCAGATAGAGGTTAAGTATCTCTCACAAATATGGAGGAACAGAGGCATTGTATTGTGTAAAAAAAGCTTAATTAAGGGTCAAGATGTCACAGTTTTTAGCAATGTCTCTGCTACTATCTGTGTGTCACTAAAGAAATCACCTGGGACCTCTTTCCTCTTCTGTTGATTAATTTCACCATGGAATCTCCCTTCCATACTATTTATTAAATTATTATACAAAGTATTAAACATTGTCTCCATTTCTTGGATAGTCTCAAGTTCTCAATCACCTAATGAGTAAAAAGTAAGGCTCCTTCAGAGTGGAGTGCATGTCTTTGGCTACAAAATAAAATAAGAGTCAACGAAGAATTCAAAAAATGAATCGCAACCAATCATGAGACAGGATGCATAATCTCATGTTTTTTGTAACGAGAACATGAAAAACAGGATGGAAATGATTAAACCAATCTAAACATACACAAGAATATACCTATTCACTTCAAATACGTCATAGACCAACCTAAGTATACTTTTATCCTGATGGATACAAATCAACTAAAGAAAGAAAAAATTTTATCTGAAAGTTTGTCCTGGGAGCAAGATGGCTGAATAGGAACAGCTCCAGTCTCCAGCTCCCAGCACAAGCAACACAGAAGGCAGGTGATTTCTGCATTTTCAACTGCGGTACTGGGTACATCTCACTAGGGAGTGCCGGACAATCGGTCCTGGTCAGCTGCTGCAGCCCAACCAGCGAGAGCTGAAGCAGGGTGAGGCATCACCTCACCTGGGAAGTGCAAGGGAGAAGGGAATCCCTTTTCCTAGCTAAGGGAACTGAGACACACAACACCTGGAAAATCGGATAACTCCCACCCCAATATTGCGCTTTACCAAGGGTCTTAGCAAATGAGCACATCAGGAGATTATATCCCACACCTGGCCAGGAGGGTCCCACGCCCACGCAGCCTCCCTCATTGCTAGCACAGCAGTCTGCCATCTAACAGCAAGACAGTAGCGAGGCTGGGGGAGAGGCATCCACCATTGCTAAGGCTTAAGTAGGTAAAGCCACTGGGAAGCTTGAACT
>NW_016865832.1:0-485 GCF_001698545.2 Rhinopithecus bieti | reverse complement strand
GAGAGTGTAAGTGTCCAGGAAATTATTCATTCTATTTCATCTTCCTCACTAGGCTTAATTATTTTTAGCTTTTGATTTAAAATGAGAGACTTGGGATTCTTCCTTTTACCTGAACACTTAGAAGTCATTGTAGGGTTATAAACTGCCTTAATTTTAACATTGCTATGCCTCAGGGAACAGGGGGGCCCAAGGAGAGGAAGAGAAACAGAAAAGAGCTGGTCATTGGAGCAGTCACAACACACATAACACTTATTAACTTCACTTTCTAACATGGGTGTGGTTTGTGGCACCTTAAAGCAATTACAAAAGTAACATCAAAGATCACTAATCACAGATCAGCATAACAGATATACAAACAAATAATGCAAAATTTGAAATATTGCAAGAATTACCAAATACCAAAATGTGACACAGAAATACGAAGTAAACACATGCTGTTGGAAAAATGGCATCAATAGGTTTGCTCAATGCAGGGTTTCCAGTCC
>NW_016865831.1:0-1667 GCF_001698545.2 Rhinopithecus bieti | reverse complement strand
GAAGACATCAGTGTTTACATGAAAGAGAATTTGTCATAAGCAAAAGGGGATACATTATTATAAAAATCAACTTTTTCTTTTTTTTTTTTTTTTTTTGAGACAGAGTCTCGCTCTGTCCCCCAGGCTGGAGTGCAGTGGCCGGATCTCAGCTCACTGCAAGCTCTGCCTCCCAGGTTTACGCCATTCTCCTGCCTCAGCCTCCTGAGTAGCTGGGACTACAGGCGCCCGCCACCACGCCTGGCTAGTTTTTTTTTTTTTGGTATATTTTAGTAGAGATGGGGTTTCACTGGGTTAGCCAGGCTGGTCTCGATCTCCTGACTTCGTGATCCGCCCGTCTTGGCCTCCCAAAGTGCTAGGATTACAGGCTTGAGCCACCGCACCTGGCCCAACTTTTTCTTTTTATCAAAACAAATTTCAAATAGCATCAACCAAAACTGTATATCTGAGAGTGAAAGGGAAGAAACTAGGGGAATCAATCAGAAAATCAGAACATAGTATAAGTTCAAAAATATGAATGAATATCAGGTTTATCTACTATTGTGATGAAATCGGTTTGGGAGGATGAGGGTGGAGGATCCCTTGAGGCCAGGAGTTCAAGACCAGTCTGAGTAAGTTGGCGAGGTGTGGTAACACATGCCTATGGTCTCAGCTACTCGAGATGCTGAGGCAGGGGGATTCCTTGAGCCCAGGAATTGGAGGAAGCAGTGAGCTATGATAACCCCCCTGCATTCTAGTCTGGGCAACAAGGCAAGACCCTGTCTCAATTAAAAAGGAAGAAGAAAACAAAGAAAAGAAGGAAAGAAGAGAAAGAAAAGAAAGAGAAAAAGAGAAGAAACAGAGACAAAGAAAGAAAAAAAGGAAGGAAAAAAAAGAAAGAAAGAAAGGAAGGAAGGAAGGAAGGAAGGAAGGAAGGAAGGAAGGAAGGAAGGAAGGAAGGAAGGGGCCGGGCGTGGTGGCTCAAGCCTGTAATCCCAGCACTTTGGGAGGCCGAGACGGGCAGATCACGAGGTCAGGAGTTTGAGACCTTCCTGGCTAACATGGTGAAACCCGTCTCTACTAAAAAATACAAAAAGTTAGCCGGGTGAGGTGGCTGGCGCCTGTAGTCCCAGCTACTCGGGAGGCTGAGGCAGGAGAATGGCGTAAACCCGGGAGGTGGAGCTTGCAGTGAGCTGAGATCCAGCCACTGCACTCCAGCCTGGGCGACAGAGCAAGACTCCGTCTCAAAAAAAAAGAAAAGAAAAAAGAAAGGTTTTTGTTTTCGGCCTGAGCATGTCTCTATGCAAAAATAGAATTCTTGAGGTTATCATAGATGCTTCTTCATTGTTAATGCTTCCCCACTCTCATGACTCATCAGCAATCAATAAATCAATAAGAAATACATTTTTCAGCTGGGCACGGGTGGCTCACTCCTGTAATCCCAGCACTCTGGGAGGCTGAGGAGGGTGGATCACAGGATCAGGAGATCAAGACCATCCTGGCTAACACAGTGAAACCCAGTCTCTACTAAAAATACAAAAAAATTAGTCGGAAGTGGTGGTGGGCACCTGTAGTCCCAGCTACTCAGGAGGCTGAGGCAGGAGGATGGCGTAAACCCGGGAGACAGAGCTTTCAGTGAGCTGAGATCATGCCACTGCACTCCAGCCTGGGTGACAGAGTGAGACTCCAAC
>NW_016865830.1:0-772 GCF_001698545.2 Rhinopithecus bieti | reverse complement strand
TTTATTCGGCCAGGGCATTGACAAGACTTCAGTCTCAAGAGTAAAGCTCCCCAAATAACCAATTCCTGTCCCTTTTAAGGGCTCACACCTCTAAGGGGTGCATGTGAGAGGGTCATGACTGATTGATCAAGCAGAAGGTATGTGACTGGGGCTGTGTGCACCGGTAATTGGATTGGAACAAAACAAGATAGGGATTTTCACAGTGTATTCCTATACAATGTCTGTAATCTATAGATAACAGAACCGGTTAGGTCAGGGGTTGATCTTTAACTACCAGGCCCAGGGTGTGGCACTGGGCTGCCTGTGGATTTCATTTCTGCCTTTTAGTTTTACTTCTTCTTCCTTTGGAGGCAGAAATTGGGCATAAGACAATATGAGGGGTGGTCTCCTCCCTTGTAAGTACTGCTTCAATTATTTGGCAGAGTGTTTATTATAGTACTACTATACATTTGCTTGGGGATAGCCAAGCATGGACTGATGGGCAAGCTCTTGGAAGGGCTTGAGCTTATTGTATTCTTTTATGCTTTCAAGGAACACCAAATTTTCCTCTGCCATGTGAGGCACAAAGTAAACTTGACATTCAGAGGTGGAAGCTGGATTGCCTGCGGTGGCTGATCCACAGGGTGTTGAATTTCAGGAAACAGCAGAGAGAGCTCAGTATGATGGATTATTTCGAGCAGTGGGATTTTGAAAAAGAGTCACCATACAGTCCATATTTGGCCGATGAGAAGATCACCCAAGTGGAAAGGGGATAATCTGGGCCTCTGGCCTA
>NW_016865829.1:0-205 GCF_001698545.2 Rhinopithecus bieti | reverse complement strand
TTTCTTTCTTTCTTTCTTTCAGACGGAGTCTGGCTCTGTCGCCCAGGCTGGAGTGTGGTGGCCGGATCTCAGCTCACTGCAAGCTCCGCCTCCCAGGTTTACGCCATTCTCCTGCCTCCGCCTCCCAAGTAGCTGGGACTACAAGCGCCCGCCTCGTCGCCCGGCTAGTTTTTCTTTTTTTCTTTTTTTTTTTTTTTTTGTATTC
>NW_016865828.1:0-934 GCF_001698545.2 Rhinopithecus bieti | reverse complement strand
CATATCTAAACATAGAAAAGGTACCACAAAAATATGATATACAAGGTAAAAAATGGCAGTGAGTGGTGAGTGAATGTGAAGACCTAGGACATGATGTACATCAGGGGTCTCCAAGCCCAGGGTCAAGGACCGGTACCAGTCCGTGGTCTGTTAGGAACCGGGCTGCACCACAGGAGGTGAGCGGCGGGGGGGGGCATCAGTAATGCCTGAGCCCCACCTCCGGTCGGATCAGCTGCAGCATTAGATTCTCATAGGAGCACAAACCCCGTTGTGAACTGTGCATGCGAGGGTCCAGGCTGTGAGCTCCTTATGAGAATCTAACGCCTGATGATTTGAGGTGGCACAGTTTCATCCTGAAATCATCCCTGCGCTGGTCTGTGGAAAAGTGATCTTCCATGAAACCAGTCCCTGGTGCCAAAAATGTTGGAGACCGACCGCTGATGTACATGACTGTAGACTTTATAAACACTGTGCACTTGGCCTACACTAAATTTATTTTAAAAACTTTTCTTCATTAGTAAATTAACCTTAGCTTACCATAACTTTTTTACTTTGTCAACTTTAAATTTTTTAACTTTTGACTCTTGTAATAATACTCAGCTTAAAACACAAACACATTGTACAGCTGTACAAAATATTTATATTCTTATTCTATAAGCTCTTTTCTATTTTACTTTTTTTTTTTTTTTTTTTTTTTTTTGCTTTTAAAGTTTTTTGTTAAAACAAAACACAAACCCACACATTAGCCTAGGCTACACAGGGGCAGGATCATCAATATCAGTGTCTCCCCCTCCACGTCCTGTCCCACTGGAAGGTCTTCAGTGGCAATAACACGCAGGGAGCTGCCGTCTTCTAGGATAACAATGTCTTCTGGATACTCCTTGAAGAACCTGCCTGAGGCTACCTTACAGCTACCTTTTTTTTTTCTTTTTTT
>NW_016865827.1:0-548 GCF_001698545.2 Rhinopithecus bieti | reverse complement strand
CGGCCGGACCCCGAGACACGTGCCCGCTCCCCGCGGCCCCCACCCCCGGCGGCCGGGCGCGGGGCCTGAGGACTGCCAGCCGGGGCTAGGGGCGCGGGCGCAGCCACAGATGGGGCTACCCAGAGGCGCGGGGCAGGTGAGGCCTGGGGGCAGGGCGGCGCCCCTGGGGTCTGCTCCCCAAAAGTCTCCTGCTCTCCCCGCTTCTAAAGTCCCCCCTCCCACTCGCGGCGCGCTGCAGGGGCCGGAGCGCGGGTGTCCAGCGAGCCCGGAGCGCCCTCTGCCGGCTCCAGCCCCGGGGAGCGGCGCCCACGCACCGCGGCCCTGTCACACCCGCGGGCGCCCACCCTTACCTTCCGCGGGCGTGGACGACCCTTCAGGCCGCCCCTTCCGTTACACAACGCCCAGAACCAGTCTTCACCCCAGAACATCTTTCCTTTACACTCCATCCACCCATCCATCTATCCACCCACCCATCCCTCCGTCCATCCAGCCATCCACCCGCCCGCCTACCTGTCCATCAATCCATCTCTCCATCCACCCACCCACCC
>NW_016865826.1:0-397 GCF_001698545.2 Rhinopithecus bieti | reverse complement strand
CTGCCTTCAGACAGTGCTGTCCTCATTTTACAACATGGAAAATAGGCTCAGGAATGTTAATAATGTGGTTCGTGTAAGGAAGTCTGATGTTTACTTGCCTTCAATATTTTTTGTTTATTTTTTGGATTAAAGTATAATGTTCTTCTTGCTACTATATTGTACTGTATTACATCTGTCCTCTTAAAATTTGAACAATTTTTAAAAAATTCAGGGCAGCATTATATTAATACTCTACCAATTTTTTTTTGACTTGACCTGCAAAATACAGCAGAATCTACCTCTTAGCTATACTTCTGACTTCATTTTCTTTCTCTCTCCTACTCACGCCTCTTCAGCTACACCCACATGTTCTGGGCAGAGGAAAAAGAACATGTAAAATTCCTAAGGAAGACAGTGT
>NW_016865825.1:0-483 GCF_001698545.2 Rhinopithecus bieti | reverse complement strand
GGTGAGTCTCCTGAAGACAGCAGAAACTTGGTTGGTGAGTTCTTATCTGTTCTGCCATTCTGTATTTTTTAAGTGGAGCATTTAGGCCATTTGCATTCAATGTTGGTATTGAGGTGTGAGGTACTATTCTATTTGCCATGCTATATTTATTGTGCTATTTGTTGCCTGAATAACTTTTTTTTTTATCGTGTTTTTTATATAGGTCCTGTGAGATTTATGCTTTAAGGAGGTTCTATTTTAGTGTATTTGGGGGATTGGTTTCAAGATTTAGAGCTCCTTTTAGCAGTTCTTTTAGTGCTGGCTTGGTAGTGGTGAATTCTCTCAGCATTTGTTTGTCTGGAAAACACTGTATCTTTCCTTCATCTATGAAGCTTAGTTTCACTGGAAACAAAATTCTTGACTGATAGTTATTTTGTTTAAGGAGGCTAAAAACAGTACCCCAAACTATTCTAGCTTGTAGGGTTTCTGCTGATAAATCTGCTG
>NW_016865824.1:0-1247 GCF_001698545.2 Rhinopithecus bieti | reverse complement strand
CACACACACACACACACACACACACACACACACACAAAATTTAAGGGCTTAGGAGAGAGTTCACTCCTCCCTCAGGAACGTCCAAAAGGTGAGTTGTCAGCAGGCCTTCCATGCAGCAGGAAAGGTTTAACCATTGCTTGGGTGCAGGGCATGTCTGTCATCACCCCTATCTTGATTTGGAAGCACCCTTGCAATATACAACAGGATTTAAAAAGCACTTGGACTTTTGCAACAAGAGCCCAGGAGTGGCTTCTTGCCATTGGAGAGAGTTGATATGATGGAGACACCCCCAGGGAAAGGCCATGCCTGCTATGAAAACCACACGACAACAGTGAGACAACACTAATATGGTAGTTTTGCATAATAAGTAGACAAAGAAGCCAACTACTGAACATGAATCAGGCAAGCAAGGCCAGCCAGAGAGTTGGCAGTCAGCATAGTACTTCCAGGTTGGGGGCCAGTGTGGTGCAAGATGACCAGGAGCAGCATTGGAGACGAGATTGGAAGGCACCTTGTTAACAGGGCCTCTGCCTTGCCTCTCCAGGGCACTGTTCTCATCTGAGTTGGGGGCAGCACCCTCTGAAGTTGTGCAGCCACAGCCTGCACCTCTTTACCCAGGGGTAGTGTGCTTCCAGGGAGCTGGTGCTGCAGTTGGTAGCAGGCAAATCACGTCTCTACCACTTCCTGTAGGACATAGAGCCAAGCTCCTAACCTGTCTGAGAGTCAGGGTTTTTTTCAGTTAAAACAATACTGAGAACCTCCAATTTTCTCTTCACTTCGGGCGGTTTGATAAGTTATCTGGTGAGTTTGAGCATTGGAAAGAATTATTAGTAGATCACAACAAAAATAGGTAGAAAACATGATGGATTATTCATCAGGAGCTAGGCAAGTGGGAGAAAGGGAAACGATTAAATCTAAGAGAACAAAAACCATTGTACAAGAAAGGGAATATAGGCCAGGCGCGGTGGCTCAAGCCTGTAATCCCAGCACTTTGGGAGGCCGAGGCGGCCGGATCACGAGGTCAGGAGATCGAGACCATCCTGGCTAACACGGTAAAATCCCGTCTCTACTAAAAAAATACAAAAAACTAGCCGGGCGAGGTGGCAGGCGCCTGTAGTCCCAGCTACTCCGGAGGCTGAGGCAGGAGAATGGCATAAACCCGGGAGGCGGAGCTTGCAGTGAGCTGAGATCTGGCCACTGCAGTCCAGCCTGGGCGGCAGAGCGAGACTCCGTCTCAAAAAAAAAAA
>NW_016865823.1:0-287 GCF_001698545.2 Rhinopithecus bieti | reverse complement strand
CCCGGGTTCACGCCATTCTCCTGCCTCAGCCTCCCGAGTAGCTGGGACTACAGGCGCCCGCCACCTTGCCCGGCTAGTTTTTTGTATTTTTTAGTAGAGACGGGGTTTCACTGTGTTAGCCAGGATGGTCTCGATCTCCTGACCTTGTGATCCGCCCGCCTCGGCCTCCCAAAGTGCTGGGATTACAGGCTTGAGCCACTGCGCCTGGCCATTTTTTGTATTTTTAATAGAGACGGGTTTTCACCATGTTGACCAGGCTGGTCTCAAACTCCTAACCTCAAATGATC
>NW_016865822.1:0-773 GCF_001698545.2 Rhinopithecus bieti | reverse complement strand
CCTATTCATACACTCCCTCCCCTTTTGAAAATAGCTAATAAAACTTGCTGGTTTTACGGCTCAGGGAGAATCACTGAACCTGCTTACATGTGATGTCTCCCCGGACACCCAGCTTTAAAATTTCTCTCTTTTATACTCTTTCCCTTTGTTTCTCAGACCAGCTGACACTTAGGGAAATAGAAAAGAACCTATGTGGAATATCAGGGGCCAAATTTCACCTGTTACAATTTTATATGGAACCAAAAAAGAGCCTGTATAGCCAAAACAATCCTAAGCAAAAAGCGCAAACCTGGAGGCATTATGCTACCTGACTTCAAACTATACTACAAGGCTACAGTAAAAAAAAACAGCATGGTACTGGTACCGAAACAGATATATAGACCGACGGAACAGAACAGAGACCTCAGAAATAACACCACACATCTATAACCATCTGATCTTCAACAAACCTGACAAAAACAAGCAATGGGGAAAGGATTCTCTACTTAATAAACGGTCCTGGGAAAACTGACAAGCCATATGCAGAAAACAGAAACTGGACCCCTTCTTTACACCTTATACAAAAACTAACTCAAGATGGATTAAAGAGTTAAATGTAAAAAACTCAAAACCATAAACACTCAAAGAAAAACCTAGGCAATACCATTCAGGACATAGGCATAGGTAAAAACTTCATGACTAAAACACCAAAACCAATTACAGCAAAAGTCAAAATTGACAATTGGGATCTAATTAAACCAAAGAGCTTCTGCACAACAAAAGAAACTATCATC
>NW_016865821.1:0-775 GCF_001698545.2 Rhinopithecus bieti | reverse complement strand
GGCCTCCCAAAGTGCTGGGATTACAGGCTTGAGCCACCGCGCCCGGCCTTCACCATCATTTTTAATAAGTGCTTAGGTTGGGTGCCGTGGCTCATGCCTGTAATCCCAGCACTTTGGGAGGCCGAGGCAGGTGGATCATGAGGTCAGGAGTTTGAGACCAGCCTGGCCAAGCTGGTGAAACCCCTTCTCTACTAAAAATACAAAAATCAGCTGGGCACGGTGGCAGGTGCCTATAATTCCAGCTACTCAGGAGGCTGAGGCAGCAGAATTGCTTGAACCCAGGAGGCGGAGGTGGGTGGATTACCTGAGGTCAGGGTTCACGACCAGCCTGGGCAACATGGTGAAACCCTGTCTCTGCTAAAAATACAAAAAATTAGCTGGATGCAGTGGCGGGCACCTGTAATCCCAGCTACCAGGGAGGCTGAGGCAGGAGAATCCCTTGAACCTGGGAGGTGGAGGTTGCAGTGAGCCACGATCATGCCACTGCATTCTAGCCTGGGTGACAGAACAAGGCTCCGTGTCAAAAAAAAAAAAAGTGCATAATATTTCATCATGGCTGTACCAATAATTAAACCTGTTGATGGACACTTAGGCTATTTCCAATTCTTCTTTATTATAAACAATACTGTAATGAACAAGCCAGACATGCTGACTCATGTCTATAATCCTATCAGCTCAGGAGGCTGGAGGATCACTTGACCCCAGGAGTTTGAGGATGGAGTGAGCCATAATTGCACCACTGCACTCCAGCCTTTGCAATAGAGGGAGACCTTGA
>NW_016865820.1:0-483 GCF_001698545.2 Rhinopithecus bieti | reverse complement strand
ATTCTGTATCTTTTAAGTGGAGCATTTAGGCCATTTACATTCAATGTTAGTATTGAGATGTGAGGTACCATTCCATTCATTGTGCTATTCGTTGCCTGTATACCTTGATTTTTTGTTTTTTGTTTTTGTTTTTTAAATTGTAGTTTTGTTTTATAGGTCCTATGAGATTTATGCTTTAAAGAAGTTCTGTTCTGATGTGTTTCCAGGATTTGTTTCAAGATTTAGAGCTTCTTTTAGCAGTTCTTGTAGTGGTGGCCTGGTAGTGGCAAATTCTCTCAGCATTTGTCTGAAAAAGACTATCTTTCCTTCACTTACAAAGTTTAATTTCACTGGGTACAAAATTATTGGCTGTTGTTTTGTTTGAGGAGGCTGAAGATAGAGCCCCAGTCCTGTTTAGCTTTTGGGGTTTCTGCTGAGAAATGTGCTGTTAATCTGATATGTTTTTCTGTATGGGTTACCTGGTGCTTTTGTCTCACAGCTCTT
>NW_016865819.1:0-774 GCF_001698545.2 Rhinopithecus bieti | reverse complement strand
CCTCCCAAAGTGCTGGGATTACAGGCTTGAGCCACCGCGCCCGGCCTCATAGCTCAGTATTATGAGCTGTAATTTATAACAACAGATTTGAAAATGTAGACAAATGAGACAATTTTTCAGAAAGATGTCAATGACCAAAATAGACTTAAGAAGAAATGAAAAACTTGAATGCACAAATGGATTTTGAAGATATTTAATTTGTTGTCAAATATATCCCCTCTACAGAAGGGGATGAGTGAGTTTCCCATCTCTTTAAGGACTTCTCTTGCTGATCCCATGCACCCATGGTGCCTGAGGCCATGGAATTTGTACCAAACCCTAAAGCCTGACTGGTGGTGAGCCAGATGTGACCCTGGCCTGACCCTGCAGTATCCTTGGCACCCAAAGCAATGCCTTGCACACTGTAGCTTCTCAATACATATTTGTTGAGTGGATGAATCAATAAAACCCAGGCAAATAATGAAACAAAATAGTATATCAGGGCTGGGCACAGTGGCTCACGCCTGTAATCCCAGCACTTTGGGAGGCCGAGGCGGGCGGATCACCTCAGGTCAGGAGTTCCAGACCAGCCTGGCCAACATGGCAAAACCCCATCTCTACTAAACATACAAAAATTAGCCCAGTGTGGTGGGGCGTGCCTGTAATCCCAGCTATTCAGCAGGCTGAGGCAGGAGAATCGCTGGAACCCAAGAGTCAGAGGTTGTTACAGTGAGCCCAGAACAGGCCACTGCACTCCACTCCAGGCTGGGCAACAGAGAAAGACTCTATCTCAAA
>NW_016865818.1:0-2975 GCF_001698545.2 Rhinopithecus bieti | reverse complement strand
AAAAAAAAAAAAGAAATAGTATTTCTAACTTTTATTTTAAGTTCAGGGGTACATGTGCAGGATATGCAGGCTTGAGAAATTCTTAATTACTCCTGGGAATTCAGGAACATTCCTTCTTTTTTTTTTTTTGAGACAGGGTCTTGCTCTGCCACTCAGGAGTACAGTGGCACCAGCCATCAGGGCTCACTGCAGCCTTGACCTCCTGGGCTCAAGCGATCCTTCCACCTCAGCCTCACAAGTACCTGGAACTACATGCATGCACCGCCACTCCTGGCTAATTTTAAAATTTTTTTTAGAGACAGGGTTTTGCCATGTTGCCCAGGCTGGTCTGGAACTCCTGGACTCAAGCAGTTCACCTGCCTCGGACTCCCAAAGTGCTTGGCTTACAAGCATGAGTCACCATGCCTGGCCCATTCCTTCTTTTTGAAGAAATATTCAGTTTTAATTGTATATGCTGATGTGTTATTTACATGTCAAATTAGATGTGTACATCTTTTAAAATTTTAAACCAATTTGCTTTTTCAAGAAGAATTAGAAAACAAAAGACCAGATCAGTCTAGTACAGGTCAAGAAATTAAATGTAACACTCCAAAAGCACCAACATTTTCCTAGGAAGTGACTCAAGAAATTTTTGGTCAAAATTGCATATTGATATTGCAGGATTATTCAAGTGTTAAAACTAATCCCAGTGGCCTCAGTGCAACCTCAGTTTCCTTTCAAATGCCTGCTGTCACAATGACAGCCCCACACCGATAATTTATATCACATGTTTTGCCAGACACTATAGCTTCTGACAGCAGATTTGCATTTACTTTTATTGAGTTAGGAGAATGTGTATATGAGAATATTATGAGATGTCACCATTGTGATTCATTGTCCTTAGGCAAACTATCAGCCTTAATAGAAACGAACCATTCCTGGAAGCAAGATGTTAGAAAAAATTGGCCAATACTATTTGTTGGCTTCTTCATGTAATTGCATATTCAACAAAAATTCTTCTGGGCTCCCAATGAGGCAGCATCTCAAAGCCTACGTCAACTAACTTTGATAAGACTAAACTGAGATTTCCTTCTGTTTGTACTCATTCATTCTGCTCATTTTTACTAGCACAGTTAGTCTTTTCAATAACTATGAGACCTCTCTCCATCCTTCCTTCCTTCCCTCTCGCTTCCTCCTTTTTTTCCTTTTTCTTCCCAACTCATGTCCATATTTACCTTCATTTTTTTTTCTCTGAAGGATAAAGTGTACATTTCTTTCCCCACTACAAATTCCAGCTGCTATCTCCCTCACTTTCTCTCCTGTTTTCTTTTCCCCTATGTTTTCCTTTTTCTACTTTATATTAAATGCTCATATAAACAGGAAGCTGAAATTTATGGTAATAGACTTTATACTTTTTCACCTTTTTAAAAAAATAGACAACAGGGAAAATGGGAATAAAACTGTAAACATACAAATTCATTAAAATACTTTTCACTTAATAAAAAGGGAGGAGCACAGTGGCTTATGCTTGTAATCCCGGCATTTTGGGAGGCTGAAGCAGGAGGATCACATGACAGCTCAGGAGTTTGAGACCAGTCTTGGCAACCTAATGAGACCCTGTCGCTATTAAAAACAATTTTTTTTTTTAAAGAGAAACAATGCCTAGAGCAGGTGGATTCCTATTACTATAATTGAGGTGAAGGTGTGTGCTGTACAAGGACTGACTGTAGGTAAATCAGAGGAGTGTTGCTTTGGTGACCAACAGTTGCATTAATTCAAAGGGAATTTAGAAGAGGCCTAACAGGCAGGGCACGGTGGCTCATGCCTGTAATCCCCGCACTTTGGGAGGCCAAGAAGGGCGGATCACTTGAGGTCAGAAGTTCAAGACCAGCCTGGCCAACATGGTGAAACCCTGTCTCTACTAAAACTACAAAAATTAGCTGGGTGTGGTGCTTACCTGTAATTCCAGCTCCTTGGGGAGGCTGAGACATGTTGAGAACTTATTGAACCCAGGAGGCAGAGGTTGCAGTGAGCCGAGATCACACTAGCACACTCCAGCCTGGGCGACAGAGTTAATAAAAAAAAAAAAAAAAAAAAAAAAAAAAAAAGCCTAATGAATACTCTAGTGTCAGTCTGTCAGTCTCCATTCCTGGGCCCATAACAGACATTATCAACCACTCACAGCCCTCTGCCCACCTCTTCTGGTTGCATCTCAGGATCCTTCTCAACACAACACTCCAGGGAGCCCTACCACTCCAATAAGGGTGAAACTTACCATCCTGATTTCCCGTAAGGGTGAAACTTACCCTGCTTTGGAAGGGTCTCTTCTAGAGTCATCTATCATTGGGGCTGGGCTCTACCACTTTTCCAAGGCCACCAAGGTAAAGACAGGAAGTTCCTCAGAACTACATGAACTGGTCATAACTTTGCCCCAAGGCACCAAAATTTAAAGGGCAGAATTTAAATAATTATTAAAATATGTAATTTTCTCCTGCCGTCACCCGTCACTGCCTCTTCAGCTGGAGTGGAGATATTCCTCTGTCCAGACATAGAGTCCTTAGGAGCTGATGCGTGGAAATGGAGCCAGGGACTGGAAGTGAAGAGCACGTTGCTCACGGTCCAGTTTCTCTCTTCTCCTCGGTCTCCTCTCTTCCACTCCACAGCCTGCCTTAGCGGATTCTTATCAATTCGTGACGAATTTTATGTGTTTTGCCCCGGATCTCAATTATTGCTAAATGTACCTCCAGAGGTATTTGGTCTTTTATATCAGATAATGGAACCAGTTTCACTGCATAGTGCCTCCTTGTTGATGTTAATTGGAGGAGTCCTGGAGCTAAAGCACAATTTGAAAATATGAGTCAGAAACCTTAAAATACCGGTCTTTTAACCTAGGGATTCCATTTCTGTGTATTAAAGAAATAAATATTTGACCATCCACACAAAAAAATGTTCTTCAGAGCCTTGTTTGTAACAGAAAATAAGAGACAACTTAAATC
>NW_016865817.1:0-480 GCF_001698545.2 Rhinopithecus bieti | reverse complement strand
AGCAGTTTGATAACACTGTTTTGTGGTATCTGCAATAAGGTATTTTGGAGTGCATTGAAGCCTCTGGTGACAAAGTAAATATCCTCAGACAAAAAACAAAACAACATTTCTGGGAAAGTGTTTTTTGATACGTGAATTCATCTCACAATGTTACCCCATTCTTTTCAATGAGAAGTTTGTTAACACTTTTTTCTTGGAATCTTCATTGGAATATTCATCAGCACATAGAGGAATAAGGTGAAAAAGGAAATATCCTTACATAAAAACTGGTAAGAAGCTTAGTGAGAAACAGCTTTGTGATGCCTAAATTCATTTCACAGAGCTACACCATTTTTTTCATGTGGCAGTATGGTAGCACTGTTGTTCGGAAATCTGCAATAGGATATTTAGAAGCACGTTGAAGCCAATGGTGACAATGGAAATATCCTCAGACAAAACCAAAAGAAGCTTTCTGAGAAACTGCTTTGTGATGTGTGAATC
>NW_016865816.1:0-1245 GCF_001698545.2 Rhinopithecus bieti | reverse complement strand
AAATGGAAGCTACTCAGTCAGCATGGGAGACTACAGATAGAAAAACATTTGTACTTTCTTACAATTCTCTCGACATGCCTGTTGTGGGAAGAACTACTAGGGTTTGCATTTGAGATGAAAGTATTTTGACTCAGTGACATTTAACTCTGCTTCCCTGATTGTCACCTGCGGTTTTCATGCTTTGCTTTTCACCTAACCAAATTGACTTTTTCTTTCCTCTGGGGCTAGAAAAAGTATAGTCAGTTGCAGAAGTAGCTCCACCCCTTATCTTCCTCGCTAACATAGTCTGTTTGTGAACCTTAATTGTCTACAGTGTTAGAAACTATACTTGATACACAGTGAGACGGGAATAAAGATGTTTATTTCATGTGACACAAATTTAATTGGTTATTATTCTTTCTGGTATGTTTTGGGATTTGAAAATATGCCTGATGATATAAGGGCAGTCTTTGAGCAAATTACTCAGCGATGACTAATTTAATGCAGACACTGTACAAAATGATCAGTTTTTTTTTTAAACAAATATGATAAAATGGACCCACTACATATAAAAGAGCTTAGCCTGTTGAAGCAAAATACCTTGATCAAATCATGATCCTACCACTAATAGGTAAGGGATTGTGATAAAATTCACTAACTTCCCTTTGTCCCAGTTTTTATCTATAAAATGAGTCATATTACTATCTTGCAAATAATTAGGGATGATGCTAACAGAGAAAATGAATGCAAAGTAAATGCTCAATATCTATGATCTATTATTTGTCATGATTTGTTTCCAACTGGCACGCAATTGTAATTTATGGGTTTGCTTGCATTCATGCCTTCATCAAATATTTGTGGAATACCTACCATGTGTCAGACATGACACCAGTTCACCAGGGAATTAATCACTTTTTATAATTAGAAAAGCTCCATTTCCTAATTCCTAAGGAAGAAACCAGTGGACCACTGGACAAACCAGATGGCATACAACACTGATGTGACTCTCTCAGCACAAAACATTTATGTGGGATGGTGTCATGGTGGCACCATATGTCATATGCAACATCAGAATAAGGGATTCAGTGTTTAGCGGAACACCATCACACACAAACTTCACCAATTGACAAGATAATTGATGGCAAATTAAGTTTTAACTGATCCAAAGTTTTCAGTAGTATTCTAAGTGAAAACCGAAACAGTGGCCAAACATCATGCATTTGTGTATCTTTTAAGTGCTAATGGAGGCATGGTGATGAAACACAC
>NW_016865815.1:0-1663 GCF_001698545.2 Rhinopithecus bieti | reverse complement strand
AGAATCTTGGATAGCCAGAAATTAACATTTTTTAATCTCACATTTTATTCGACAAATTCCTATTCAACATCTATGCTGTGCCCAGCCATGTGCTAAGGTGCTAGAGATTCAGAGATAAGATTCATTTCTAACTCTCTGAAAAGCTGAATATTTCAAACTATAGGGACCTCAGTGACTCCTCCTAAAATCATTCATTTCATTTCCAGTCTCCCTGGTAATTATGTTTCTTTTTTCTTATGTTAAGCCTAAAGTCATTTACCTGCCATTTTGCACGATCCCTCTAGCTTTGTTCTTTGGGCAACACTTAATAAGTCTATCTTATATTATAAATTTTAAAAGGCTCAACATTGCATTTAGTCTGTATCAGGTACTCAATAATGATTTGTCTAATGAGCAAATAAAACTCAAATTGAGCTCTCATCCTCATGTTCCAATTCTCTTTTCTAAGCAAGTTCATTACTGATTTCTTGACTAAACAACCCCAGTCGGATTAAACATCGCTAACATGACATATTATTCAATCCTCAACAACATTTATAATTGGTTTCCTCTGACATTTTTAACTTGTTACTATTATCTTAAAGTATGAGAATGAAACTATATACTCCCAGGATGACTTGAAGGCAGAAGAGATGGCCTGAAGCATATATGCTGTTTTTCTCACACTTTATTCTAGTCGCCTCTATCTGCTATGTTTCAATTTAGCAAATGTTTACACTGAGATAGAACTTATAGCTTGTTAACTTTAACTTATTCTTTGTAAACGAAAAAGTGAAATGCTGAATTATTTGCCAAAGTTCACACAATTAATTAACAGTAGAATTCACCAGTGCCTTTCAAATTAGGAGTGTTATTGATTAGATAGGGAGTATTTTGGAAAAGTTTGTCAGGATGCTTACTGGAGTTAAGTGGGTAAGAGCCAGCAATGCTAAAATTGAACAACATCCAGGAGGGTTTGCCCCATGTGAAATGAAAATAGAATCCCCATTGAGAAACACTGCAAGCTCAGGTATGATGGCTCCTACCTGCAGCATCATTCAAAATGACAATTTTGAGAACTCTAGTAAATTGAATTACAAGCCTCGATCTTTCAACATACCCTGTAGCTTCCATGTATCACTGTAGTTCCTACACAAAAGCAGCCATATGCTTCCCAGCCTTTTGCATTTGGACTTGTTCATGTGACTTGCTTTGGCTAATGGGATGTGAGTAGACCTAATACAAAGCAGGTACTTGAGCTGTGCTCACAAAACTGGATGTGATCTATTTTGCTTATCTTATCACCACTGGAAAACTGTACTTTAATTAAGCCACTTACCTCGGAGAAAGATGAGAAACACATGGAAATAAATATCCCTTGTTACCACCACTGAAAATGTGAAATACATGTGTATTATTATATACCACTGAGATTTTCTTGTTCTACAACAACAGCTAATTGATACAAAACTCACAAAAATCTAGTGATTTGAACACTGTTTCCCAATGTGTGTTACATGATAGCAGCCTCCTAAGATGCTCTCAGGTTTCGTACAGGTAAAAAACTCCATGATCAAAGAACTTCAGGAAAGAATGATTAATTTTTCATATAACATATGATTCAGAAGTTCTACTGAAAAAAAGTGTTATAAATTTTTTGTTTGTTTGTTTTTTGTTTTATTTT
>NW_016865813.1:0-854 GCF_001698545.2 Rhinopithecus bieti | reverse complement strand
GCCCATAACCATAATTGCAGTATTTCTTTGTATTTCTCTGTTGAGCACAGAAATATTGAGGAACATGTTTTTTACATCTTTATATTATTCCATGATTAGTAAAGCAAGATGACATGTCAAATTTTAATCAGTTTTTCATGGATTTGTGTTCTTACAGTACTTGAAAATATTTAAGGAAGAGATGAGAAGCCCTGCAGTTTTTTCTATGTGGGATGATTAGTTTTTTTTTTTTTTTTTTTTTTTTTTTGAGACGGAGTCTTGCTCTGCTGCCCAGGCTGGAGTGCAGTGGCCGGCTCTCAGCTCACTGCAAGCTCCGCCTCCCGGGTTCACGCCATTCTCCTGTCTCAGCCTCCCGAGTAGCTGGGACTACAGGCGCCCGCCTCGTCGCCCGGCTGGTTTTTTGTATTTTTTAGTAGAGACGGGGTTTCACCGTATTAGCCAGGATGGTCTCGATCTCCTGACCTCGTGATCCGCCCGTCTCGGCCTCCCAAAGGGGATGATTACTTTTTTAAGGAGGATTAATTCCGAGGTAGTGTAGTAAGTAAAGGGGAATATATGCATTGTTTAACAAATTAGAATTTGTTTACAACTACTTGAATTTTTAAATTACGGCAAAACTTACATTACTTGCCAAGCAGTATGATGTAAGAGTACAGGAAGCATAAATAAGAATGCCGAGGTATCAATTTGGTTAAAATTCACCATTTTATAAGACTAAGCATTAATCTTAAAAACCTCTTTCCTGAATGTTTAAATGTGTTTGTATGGTGTTATGACTAATTGTTATTTATTTAGAGACTAAACTCTCTTAAAACCTTTAATTAAATATAAAAGAAATTATATATATATATATA
>NW_016865812.1:0-855 GCF_001698545.2 Rhinopithecus bieti | reverse complement strand
CCCCGGCCGCCTCTTTGCCCGCCTCGGCCGCCGGCTACGAGGCTCTGCTGGCCCCGCCGCTCCGCCCCCCGCGCGCCTACCTCAGCCTGCACGAGGCCGCCCCGCACTTGCACCTGCCCAGGGACCCGCTGGCCCTCGAGCGCTTCTCGGCCACCGCGGCCGCGGCCCCGGATTTCCAGCCGCTGCTGGACAACGGCGAGCCGTGCATCGAGGTGGAGTGCGGCGCCAACCGCGCGCTGCTCTACGTGCGCAAACTCTGCCAGGGCAGCAAGGGCCCGTCCATCCGCCACCGCGGCGAGTGGCTCACGCCCAACGAGTTCCAGTTCGTCAGCGGCCGCGAGACGGCCAAGGACTGGAAGCGCAGCATCCGCCACAAAGGTGCCACCGCCCCTCCCTTCGCTGCCGGGCCCCGCGGGCCCCGACCCCACCCCAACCCGACTCTGACACCCGTGGGGGCGCGGGCCGCTGCCGTCCCTCCCTTCGCTCCCCGGGGACTTGCGGGCCCCGATCCCACCCCCTACCCGACTCGGACACCCGGGAGCCTCCGGCTCGGCCGAGGGGGCGCTGCAGCTCCAGGGCTGCGCGGGGACACACCCGCCGCGCGCGGAGGCCTCGGTGGACCCGGGCAGAGCGCCCACCGCTGCACCTCCCTCCAGCTTGGGCCACAGCGCTTGGGGCTCGCGGGCCGCCCTCTCCACTCGGAAGGTCTCTGCAAGGCTCCTGGGCCTTAAGGCCCAAAACAAGTTTATGGGAACTCTAGAGAGCCAGCAGGAGGCGGGTAGGGAGGGCGCGAAGCCCCGGGTTGGGGGGCGTGGAGGGGCGCACGTGCGGCCGGGTGCGAGCGCGCGGCGCGGG
>NW_016865811.1:0-1241 GCF_001698545.2 Rhinopithecus bieti | reverse complement strand
CAGACTACTAGCCAAACTAATAAAGAAGAAAAGAGAGAAGAATCAAATAGACACAATAAAAAATAAGTGACAAAAATGATTAAAAAATAAATAAATAAGTGAGAAATAAAAAATGATCCCACAGAAATACACACTACCATCAGAAAATACTATAAACATCTCTGTGCAAATAAACTACAAAATCTAGAAGAAACAGATAAATTCCTGGACACATACACCCTCCCAAAACTAGACCAGGAAGAAGTCGAATCCCTGAATAGACCAATAACAAGTTCTGAAATTGAGGCAGTAGTTAATAGCCTACCAACCAGAAAAAACTCAGGACCCAATGGATTTGCAGCCGAATTCTATCAGAAGTACAAAGAGGAGCTTTTACCATTCCTTCTGAAATGATTCCAAACAATAGAAAAGAGAGACTCCTCTCTAACCCATTTTATGAGGCTAGCATCATCCTAATACCAAACCTGGCAGAGACACAACAAAAAAAAGAAAATTTCAAGCCAATATCCCTGATGAACATCGATGCAAAATCCTCAATAAAATATTGGCAAACCAAATCCAGCAGCACATCAAAAGCTTATCCACCATGATGGAATCAGCTTCATCCCTGGGATGCAAGGCTGGTTCAACATATGCAAATTGATAAACATAATCCGTAACATAAACAGAACGAATGACAAAACCCCATGGTTATCTCAATAGATGCAGAAAAGGCCTTTAATAAAATTCAACACCCTTCATGCTAAAACACTCAATAAACTAGGTATTGATTGAACATATCTCAAAATAATAAGACCTATTTATGACAAACCCATAGTCAATATCATACTGAATAAGCAAAAGCTGGAAGCATTCCTTTGAAAACCGGCACAATACAAGAATGCCCTCTCTCATCACTCCTATTCAACATAGTGTTGGAAGTTCTGGCCAGAGCAATCAGGCAAGAGAAAGAAATAAAGCGTATTCAAATTGGAAGACAGGAAGTCAAATTATCTCTGTTTGCAGATGACTTGATTGTATATTTAGAAAACCCCATCGTCTCAGCCCCAAAACTCCTTAAACTGATAAGCAACTTCAGCAAAGTCTCAGGATACAAAATCAATGTGAAAATCACAACCATTCCCACACACCATTAATAAACAACCGACCAAATCATGAGCAAACCTCCATTCACAATTGCTACAAAGATAATAAAATACCAACTTACAAGGGGTGTGAAGGACCTCTTCAAGGAGAGCTAC
>NW_016865810.1:0-287 GCF_001698545.2 Rhinopithecus bieti | reverse complement strand
TTATTAAAGCTACAGCATGGTAAGGCTGTGGGGAGAAAACTAAAATGTCTTTCATTCAAACAGTTTATAGGAAAGTGACAAAATATGTAATTTAGTGGCATATATAATATGTGTTTACTTGTATGTGATAAGTTTGGTGAGGAGTCAAATTTAAATATTAAGAAAACTAGATGATGAAATTATGTTAATCTTACTTGTTAAAACTCTTTTTTTTTTTTTGAGACATTCTCACACTCGTTGCCCAGGCTGGAGGGCAATGGTGCAATCTCGGCTCATTGCAACCTCTG
>NW_016865809.1:0-2879 GCF_001698545.2 Rhinopithecus bieti | reverse complement strand
GCCTCAGCCTCCCAAAGTGCTGGGATTACAGGCGTGAGCCACTGCGTCCAGCCTGAGAGTGGGTTTCACCATGTTGACCAGGCTGGTCTCGAACTCCTCACCTCAAGTGATCCACCTGCCTCGGCCTCCCAAAGGGCTGGGATTACAGACATGAGCCACCGCACCCGGCCTTAAATTTTTAATATACACATAAAAGTCTGCTTAGGCTGAGTTAGGCTGTAGAAACAAACAAGTCTCAAATTTCAGTGGCTTACCCAAAGGTACTTCTTGTACACGTCCATATCCTTGGCATACCAGCTGTGGCTCTGCTCCAGATCTTCATTTCAAGACCAACACTGAAGAAGCAGCTTCTGGCCGGGCGTGGTGCCTCATTCGTGTAATCCCAGCACTTTGGGAAGGTGAGGCCGGTGGATCACTTGAGCCCAGGAATTGGAGACCAGCCTGGCCAACATGGCAAAACCCCCATCTCTACAAAAAAATATATATATATATATAAAACTTAGCCAGGAGTGGTGGCACTTGCCGATGGTCCCAGCTACTTAGGAGGCTAAGGTGGGAGGATCGCTTGGGCCCAGGAGGCAGAGATTGCAATGAGCAGAGATCATGCCGTTACCTTCCAGTCTGGGCAACAGAGTGAAACCCTGTCTCAAAAAAAAAAAAAAAAAAAAAAAAAAAGGCAGCAACTTCTCTCTGGGAAAGGCAGATCTTGTGACAGAGGCAAATGAGAGATGGCAGAATCTCACAGCGGCATTTATAGCTTCTGCTTAGAAATGGCATGATTTCCATTCACATGTCATTCACCAAAGCAAGTCATGTCTGAACTAATATCAATGCAAAGCATAATCCCACAAGGACACATCTGATATGGAGGGGCAGTGAAAATGTCAACAATAATATAATCTATGAGAGGATATAGAAGCATAACCAATAAATGTTAGTGTCCTTCCCTTTCCTCTTTTCCCTTACTGGTTCCCCCTGAGAAACACAAGTGTACAGCATGGAGAGGCT
Source organism: Rhinopithecus bieti (assembly GCF_001698545.2). NCBI lineage: Eukaryota > Metazoa > Chordata > Mammalia > Primates > Cercopithecidae > Rhinopithecus > Rhinopithecus bieti. Next base: position 1,871 of record NW_016865809.1, on the reverse strand, counting down.
GTGTGATGTCATAATTAAGAGTGTAGGTTCTGAGAACAGACTACCTGAGTTCAAATCCTACCTCTGCCATTTTCCAGCTGTGTGGCTCTGGACAAGTTATTTAACCTCTCTATGCCTCAGCTTCTTCGTGTAAAATGGCAGTTATAATAATACCAGTGCCACAGAGCTGAGGATGAAATGAGTCCATGTAAGTGAAGTACATAGTACATGGTAAGCCTTACATGAAAGTGTTAACTTTGTTATTGCTCTTGTCATTATTGAAGGAAACCTGGTGGGAAGTCAAAAGAACTAATGTAAAATCTCAGCATTATAATTCTTTTTTTTTTTTAGACGGAGTCTCGCTCTGTCCCTCAGGCTGGAGTGCAATGGTGCAATCTTGGCTCACTGCAACCTCCGCCTGCTGGGTTCAAGTGATTCTCCTGCCTCAGCCTCCTGAGTAGCTGGGATTACAGGCACGTGCCACGACGCCTGGCTAATTTTTTTTGTATTTTTAGTAGAGATGGGATTTCACCATGTTGGTCAGGCTGGTCTCCTGACCTCATGATACACCCACCTTGGCCTCGCAAAGTGCTGGGATTACAGGCATGAGCCAGCACACCCGGTCGCATTATAATTCTAATAGTGATTTTAAGCAAGTTACATAATTTCTGCAAACCACTTATTGCTTCATCTGTAAAACTGGAATAACACTCGTTTCTGGAGAGGCCACTCAGGACAATGGTTGAAAGCATGGACTGTGGAACTGGACTACCTTGGATCAAATTCCAACTCCACCACTTTCAAACTGTATGACTTTGGGCAAATTACTTAACTTCGATTTTATTATCCATAACACAGGGACAATAATCATACCTTACCTTCATAGGAATAGTATGAGAATTAAATGGATTAACAGTTGACATATAACATTGTTAGAACAGTGCCTAGTGCTTAACAAAGGTTCATTAACTCTGGCACATAGAGAAAGTGCTTCCTAAGTGTTAACTATTCTCACAGGCTATGAGAGGATTGGCTGTATGAACAGGCATGAAAATGCTTTATGAAAAGCAGTGGTCAAATGTGGAGGAAACTCAGGAATCTGCAGTATAGAAGTCTATGGCTATGTAATTAGGCTTAACCGGGCTTAGCATGTCCAGCCAGTGGCAAGTACTTTCTTCTGGAAGCCTCTCCAGTTCAGTGGGACCTCCTTAACTGCTTCCTTTAGCGGGGATGGGCTCTGGCTGCTATGCTTGTACCTTATAACTTGTAGAAGCAAAAGCTGATACTTCATCCGTTTCCAACATGATTGAGTACTTCACAAATTCAGTACAAACAAAGCTTTGCACCCTGAGATAAACCAAAACCACCCGACTAGTTCCGATCTCCAAAATAAGAAAATCTTGACTTATTTCTTGTAAACCTAAACTCCCTAACCAAAATAATTTTACCCCTGATTTTTGCTAAGGAATGTCTGAAGACACATCATAACCTTTGTGAAAATGCTAATCATGTGGGAATGGTGCTGTTTCACCACCACAAGCTGGCCAATGTAACTATTATAATCTTTGGAATTTTGAGGGGTTTTTTTTCCTTTAAATGTTTGTTTGGGGCTGGTCTTGGTGACTCATGCCTGTAATCCCAGCACTTTGGGAGACCAAGGCAGGCTGATCACTTGAGGTCAGGAGTTCAAGACCAGCCTGGCCAACATGGCAAAACCCTGTCTCTACTAACAGTACAAAAATTAGCCGGGTGTGGTGGGGCATGCCTGTAGTCTCGGCTGCTTAGGAGGCTGAGGCAAGAGGATTGCTTGAGCCCAGGATTTTGAGGTCACAGTGAGCCATGGTCATGTCACTGCACTCCAGCCTGGAAAACAGTGTGAAACCTTGTCAAAA
>NW_016865808.1:0-548 GCF_001698545.2 Rhinopithecus bieti | reverse complement strand
TATATATATATTTCTTTTTTGCCCAGCACAGTGGCTCATGCCTGTAATTCCAGCAATTTGGGAGGCCAAGGTGAGAGGATCACTTCAGCCTAGGAGTCTGAGACCAGACTGGTCAACACAGGGAGACTCCATCTCTAAAAAAATTTAAAACTAAGCTGGGCATGGTGGGGCATGCCTGTGTTCCTAGCTACACAGGAGGCTGAGATAGGAGGATCAATTGTGCTCTGGAGGTTGAAATGTCAGTGAGCTATGATCATGCCATTGTATTCCAGCCTGAGCAACACAGTGAGACTCTGTCTCACAATTATTTTTTTCTTTTTAACAATGATAGCCTTCCAAGTGGGCATTAAGTGATGTCTTATTGTGGTTTTGATTTAGATTTCACTAATGACTATTAACATTGATATCTTTTCTTATTTTTATTGATTATTCGCAGAAGAAACAACTATTTAAGCACTTTGCCCTTTTTAAAAAACTTGATAGTTTTTTTGTTGTTTAGCTGTAAGAATTCTTAATAGGTTCTGTATACTGGACTCATATTATGACTA
>NW_016865807.1:0-548 GCF_001698545.2 Rhinopithecus bieti | reverse complement strand
GCATAGGCCCGAATGTGATCCCAAATATCCCATCACGGATCCATAAACGAAGGTGTTTCCAAGCTGTGTAATGTAAAGAAAGCTTTATCTATGTTGGGTGATTACACATATCACAGAGTAATTTCCGAGAAAGCTTCCTTCCAGTTTTGGTCTTAGGCTATTTCCCTCAGACCAAATATTTCCCGATGACCATCGGCATCAACATGGTCCCGAATATCACTTGGTACCTGCTTCTCCAAAAGGGTTTTCCTGAAGATGTATGAGAAGAGAGGTATATCACGGTGACTGGAATGCACACGTCACAAAACAGTTCCTCGGAAAGCTTCTCTCCAGTTTCGGTCTGAACATATTTCCTTTTTCACTGTTAGCCTCTAAGTGCTCCGGAATATACAATCACATGCTAATCACATACACAGGGCTGGACAATTGCTCAATGAAAACAGAGGCTTATCTGAGTGAGAGGAATTAAGACGACAATGAGCAGTTTCACAGAAAGGTTCCTTCTGGATTTTACCTCAGGATATTTCTTTCTCAGTATTCTAAAGATC
>NW_016865806.1:0-270 GCF_001698545.2 Rhinopithecus bieti | reverse complement strand
TAAAAAATGGGTACTGCTGATTGTTTGGGGATGGAATCATGCAGGCGGAGGGAAATGATTTGTTTGTGCTTGAATCTGACTCTAGGTGGGGACCACGTGACTGGCTGAGCCATTAGTCATGGGTATGGATGAGGTCAGCCCATTGCCAGAATGCAAAGAATGAGAAACATCTCAAAAGACCAATCTCAGGTTCTACAATAGTGATGTTATCTATAGGAGCAATTAGTTACAAATTTTGTCAACTCTGGCCAAATGATATTCGACAAGTAA
>NW_016865805.1:0-482 GCF_001698545.2 Rhinopithecus bieti | reverse complement strand
AAAAATTTAATATTTTTTCTGTCAATTTCCTGAGCTCCTATACTATATAGTCGTACCAAACAATCTAATATTTTGTTATAAAGTTGCAAGATTTTCTAGTCGTTTCATAAGTTTATGGTAGTCATGACTGTTGGAAAGGAGCCTCAAGTGATCAGCTCTGCTAATTAAGAAGACATATTCTGTTCTCAATGTCATCATATTTAGAATAAGGGAGTTAGTATATAATCAGAGGCTGCAAACAGTATTCGGTTTGTCCAGATTAGTTTATCCAGATTAGTGTTAGATGTTTTTAAATGCTCTTAGGTGGGTCAAACCGTTTCCAGATGTACGACAAGGTTGCACCACTTCTTACTGTCTTGCATCCAGACATTTCACACATTTTTGTGTCTTTTCTGATTCCTAGAAACTTACAGTTTGGAATTTCTGGAATAGATTATTAGCTAATTTCTTTCCAGTTTAAACAGTCTATGAAAGTGATAAAG
>NW_016865804.1:0-925 GCF_001698545.2 Rhinopithecus bieti | reverse complement strand
TATATTTTAGGACAAAGCTCAATTCATAATACACTGTAAACCAAGACAAAAATAAATTCACTTCCTTCCAACAACTTACAGATTATATTACCCACTTCCATTTTGCCCTGTGCTATAGCCTTTCTTATTCTGAAACAAGCTGACGTTTTATTTTAGGGCAAAATGACTTTTCTTTATCCCCAAAGATGGAGAAAGAGGAGGAGACAGGGAAGAGAGGAACACATTCATTACTTTCAGTTGTATTTTGTTGCCACTATCAATCCTAGAATACACTGAGCTACTATATTAATTCTGACTCTTAAGCAAGTTAATTTCTATTTCACAGTGAAAACTAAGAAGTAAGCCATTGAAAACTACATGTTAATATACAAATATTTGAACATATGAACAAAGTTCACAAACATACATAGGAGAAACTTCTACAGCTCAAATAATTTCTTTAACATTTTCTTGAGTGGCAAAAATGAACATCTTCATAAACCTGAACAGGAGATATAGTTATTCAATGAAATGTTAGATTAGAAAGCCCAGATGTATATATATTAACTGAGTAAGAATTCTAAATTTTTTCTTACTCAGAAAACTAAGAAAAAAAAAATCCAGGTGTTCCAAGACTGTCATTAATTCAATTTAATTTTGTCCCAGGATTTTCAATTAATCAAGAATCTGAAAATTATGTTTAATCTGGCATACTAGAGAGCATAATCACAGATGATATTTAAAATCTGGTTGGAATTACAGTTTAATGTGTTGGCACAGTATTACACATTGTTCATAATCTTAAACATTAATGTAGGAGTATCACTAGCTTACATGATCTGTATACCAATAAAAGAAGTTTAGAAAGTTCATATTCACTAATCTTTTATGCGAAACCCAAAACATATTTAAAATATGATGTATTCTTGTATAGTTATGCAAATAA
>NW_016865803.1:0-2953 GCF_001698545.2 Rhinopithecus bieti | reverse complement strand
TTTTTTTGTTTGAGACGAAGTCTCGCTCTGTCGCCCAGGCTGTAGTGCAGTGGCGTGGTCTCGGCTCACTGCAAGCTCCTCCCAGGTTCACGCCATTCTCCCGCCTCAGCCTCCCGAGTAGCTGAGACTACAGGCGCCTGCCACCATGCCCGGCTAACTTTTTAAAAAATTTTTATTTATTTATTTATTTATTTATTGTATTTTTTGGTAGAGACGGGGTTTCACTGTGTTAGCCAGGATGGTCTCGATCTCCTGACCTCATGATCTGCCCGCCTCGGCCTCCCAAAGTGCTGGGATTACAGGTCTGAGCCACCGCACCCAGCCAACCTTTAATTTTTAACTTTCTGACTCTTTTTTTTTTTTTTTAACAATGCTTAGCTTAAAACACAAGTATATTGTATAGTTGTGCAAAATATTTCATTTTCATTTTATTATATAAGATTTTGTCAATTTTAATTTTTTTCCTTTTAAACGTTTTGTTAAAACAAACACATACATTATCCTAGACCTACACAGTGTCAGAATAACCAATTTCTCTGTCTTCCCCTCCACATCTTGTCCCGGTGGAAGGTCTTCAGGGACAATAACATTCATTGTCTCCTATGCTAACAATGCCTTCTGAAATACCTTCTGAAGGACCTGCCTGAGACTGATTTACAGTTAACTTTATACACACACATATATATGTATATAATTGATCTTATCTATATGGCAGTGGTCCCATGAGATTATAATGGAGTTGAAAATTCCTATAACTTTGTGAACTCATAGCCTTTGTAACATTGTATTGCGATGCATTACTTATGTGTTTGTAGTTATCTGGGTGTAAAAGGAAATATATATATATAGAGAGAGAGACAGAGCGCAAATACCTCACTTTTAGCATATACTTCATATTATTATTTTAGCATATATGAAATATATGTAATCATAAAAGCATAGTACAATAAATACATAAACCAGTAAGAGTTACTTATTATTATCAAGTGTTACTCACTGTTCACAATGGTGTGCGCTCTCCTTTTATACAACGGGAAGCTCAGGTTTCTTTACACCAGCATCACTACAAACACATGAGTAATGATTGCACTACAATGTTACAATGGCTCTAGGGTCACTAAGCTATAGGATTTTCAGCTTTATTATAATCCCATGAGACCACCGTCAAGTAGGCAGACTGTATCTTATTCTCACTGGTACTGTTTTACATTTAGCTTCTAATTTCTGTTCTTATTACTCTGTGATCCAAGTGAAAACATCAAAGTGAAGAAATTCTTTTAGTGGGGAAGTGGTAAAATTTTATTATTTGCAGTGTTATTAGATGGTAAAAGCACAATGTCAACTATATGTTTTCTTCTATTTGGAATTTATTGAAATTTTAGTTGAGGACAAATAAATGGTCAATTAATAAATGAACTCTTAAAACTCCATGTTTTGGACATAGAGGGGAACAACACACACTGAGGCCTTTTGGAGGGTGGGTGATGAGAGGAAGGACAGGATTGTGAAAATAACTGAGTACTAGGCTTAATACCTGAGTGACAACACAATCTGTACAACAAACCCCATGACACAATATATCTATGTAATAAACTTGTACCCTTGAACTTACAATAAAAGTTTTTTAAAAAACATCACAAAACTCCATGTTCTAATCTCAGCACTGTGAGTCCAAGAACATTGCTTGAACGCAGGAGTTCAAGGTGGCAGTGAGCTATGGACAGGGCCATTGCATTCCAGCCTCTCAAAAAACAAACACACACACAAACAAACCTATTACATGTTCTTTCTTATATTTATAAGATACACATAATATGAATAATATACAAATATAGTAACCTATTAGCTATGTTCTTAAAATAATTTATTTCTTCAATTATCTATTTGTCTACTTAATCGGTTGGTATTTGAAAGTTATATAGAAGTTTTCAAATGTTATTATAGCTCATTACCTTTGCCTGCATATCTAATGCTTTTGGTGTGTATATTTTGATCCTGGTTTTAAGCACATGTAAGATGATGGCCTTACATATTCTTGGAAACCACCGTTTTCAACAAAATTCCTCTTTTATATGTTTAATATTTTGGATTAAATTCTGAATGAATATTTTCAGGCCAACTTAACCTATCACAGAAATTGTTTAGTACATCTTTGTCCCCTGCTTATTTGTCATCTTCATGTCTAGTTATATTTTGTGTTGGTCTCGCAGTTTTAGCTTATAACTGGTTCTGTGTTATTGTTATTTAATCTAAATTTTATACTGTTTACTTTTAACAAGGAAATAGTCTTCATCCACATTCATTGTACATATTATCATGTTAGAACTTTTCTGTCATCATTTTATAAGAGCTTTTAGTAGTATGCTTTAAAAAATATTTTGTATTTGTTTTTTCAATTTTGTGGAATTCTGATTTATTTTGTTATATTTATCTTGAATAATACATTGAATAAATGCTTTTACTGACTTTTAAAAGATTTATCAGGAATAACTAAACTAGTTTTCTCTCAACTTTAAAAGTCAAGTGTAATTTTATTTATATATGTCCATACACACACACATTTAAAACTGCAGATGAATTTAGAGCATGTGTATGTGTTTGCGGTTTTTTGTATTTATTGCCTATCTAAGAGCAGAAGATGACAGTGAAATGTCATGGGATTGGGAAATAGAAATTGAGATTGCTTACATTCGCTGATTATTAATATAGTTGATAGGACTATCCATAAAATGTTTATTTAATAAGAAAGGAGAGACCACCATCAATTTGTAGCAGCTTTGAGTACCAATAATGATTTATTCTAATAAATATGTATAAGAAATGCATGGTCAATATCAATGGTTCACAAAATACAGAAAATTATCTATATGTAGATTTTGTTGATCATGTAAAATGTTGATTTATTTTACCTTCCAAAATAAATTATTGCTAAACATGCTGAATTTAAAAATAT
>NW_016865802.1:0-1653 GCF_001698545.2 Rhinopithecus bieti | reverse complement strand
CATGAAGAAAGAGAAAGATGTTTGTGGTGCATATAATAGCACAAGTACTAAATTGGACTTTAAAATATGTTGGCCTGTTTTAAAACATGAAGTTTTTTTTGAGACGGAGTCTCACTCTATCGCCCAGGCTGGGGTGGAGTGGCGCCATGTGGTTCACTGCAAGCTCTGCCTCCCGGATTCAAGCCGTTCTCCTGCCTCAGCCTCCTGAGTAGCCAGTATTACAGGCACCCACCACCACGCCCAGCTAATTTTTTGTATTTTTAGTAGAGACGGGGTTTCACCGCATTAGCCAGGATGGTCTCGATCTCCTGACCTCATGATCTGCCCGCCTTGGCCTCCCAAAGTGCTGGGATTACAGGCGTGAGCCACCGTGCCCTAACAAAACATAAAGTTTTATAGTGTTAAAGTACCTTTAAAATAATTGAAATGATACTAGTTCTCAATACTTTATTATATTTTAAAGATAATAATTGCTGCATGCCAGACTTAAAACCTGTGTCATTTAAACAGGACATATACCAGAAAGGAATTTTTTGGGGATGTTTACCTGGTATTGTTGATTAAAACTAGAATACTGACTGTTACAGCCTTGAATTTTATTGAAATTTAGAATATTTGAGAAGATTCTCTGCCAAAATTTAAAGTTGAAAGTTATATTTTGATTATATGCTTGATAGCACACATGTGACTCAGGTTGAAAGTTACATTTTGATTATATGCTTGATAGCATACATGTGACTCAGTTCTTTCTGTGCATCATGTTTAGTTTTAAAGTTGATAAACCTAGTGTTGTATGTGCCTAATAGAAGGATTTTCATTTGTCAATTTAATTTTGTTGGTTAGTAATAGATTATTCTGATTACAGATCTTTTATTATTATTTTTTAATTAAAACATTTTAAATAAAAGAGATGGGGTCTCCCTATATTGACCAGGCATGACCAGGAACTCCCGGCCTCAAGTGATCCTCCCATCTTGGCCTCCCACAAGTGCTGGGATTACAGGGGTGAACCACCAGGCCCAGTGCTATTTTATTTTATGTTATGTTATGTTATGTTATGTTATGTTATGTTATGTTATGTTATTTTTTTGAGGCGGGATCTTGTTATATTGCCCAGGCCAGTTTGGAACTCCTGGGCTCAGGTGAGCCTGCCTGTGATTACAGGTGTGCCCCACTGTGCCCAATGGTTATAGATCTTTTGACAGGAGCAGCTGGTGACATCGACAGTTTATTTGATAAGCCGGTGCTCCTATTATTGTTTTGATAACCTCCTACGTTATAGTCAGAGCACCTTGAAATGAGTTTTTGTGAATAATTTATTTTAGACAGATCTGTAAAACCAGTTTTACATTTTGATTTAGAAGTTTCATGTGTTGTATTACATCTTAGGTTTTTTTTTGTTTGTTTGTTTTAAGACAGGGCCTCACTCTGTCACCCAGGCTGGAGTGCAGTGGATCTCAGCTCACTGCAGCCTCTGCCTCCTGGGCTGAAGTGATTCTCCCACCTTAGCCTCCCAAGTGGCTAGGACCACAGACACGTGTCACCATTCCTGTTTTTTTTTTTTTTTTGTAATTTTTTCGTCTCTCTCTCTCTCTCTCTCTCTCTCTCTATATATATATATATATATACATATATATATATATATATTTTTTT
>NW_016865801.1:0-855 GCF_001698545.2 Rhinopithecus bieti | reverse complement strand
ATGGATTATGTTTATTGATTTGTGTATGTTGAACCAGCTTTGAATCCTAGGGAGGAAGCCAACTTGATCATGGTGGATAAACTTTTTGATGTGCTGCTGGATTCGGTTTGTCAATATCTTATTGAGGATTTTCTCATAGATATTCATCAGGGATATTGGTCTAAAGTTCTCTTTTGTGTTGTGTCTCTGCCTGGCTTTGGTATCAGAATGATGCTGGCCTCATAAAGTGAGTTAGGGAGGATTCCTTCTTTTTCTATTGACTGGCATAGTTTCAGAAGGAATGGTACCAACTCCTCCTTGTACCTCTGGTAGAATTCGGCTGTGAATCCATCTGGTCTTGGACTTTTTTTGGTTGGTAGACTATTAATTATTGCCTCAATTTCAGGACCTGTTACTGGTCTGTTCAGGGATTCAACTTCTTCCTGGTTTAGTTTTGGGAGGGTGTATGTGTCCAGGAATTTTTCCATTTCCTCTAGATTTTCTAGTGTAGTTGTATAGAGGTGTTTATAGTATTCTCTGATGGTAGTTTGTATTTCTGAAGGATCGGTGGTGATATCCCCTTTATCAATTTTTATTGCATCTGTTTGATTCTTCTCTCTTTTCTTCTTTATTAGTCTTGCTAGCAGTCCATCAATTTTGTTGATGTTTACAAAAAACCAGATCCTGGATTCATTGATTTTTTGAAAGGTTTTTTGGGCTCTATCTCCTTCAGTTCTGCTGTGATCTTAGTTTTTCTTGTCTTCTGCTAGCTTTTGGAATTATTTGCTCTTGGTTCTCTAGTTCTTTTGTGATGTTAGGGTGCTGATTTTAGATCTTTTCTGCTTTCTCTTGTAGGCATTTAGTGCTATTAATTTC
>NW_016865800.1:0-853 GCF_001698545.2 Rhinopithecus bieti | reverse complement strand
TTTATTTTTCACTATTGGGAAATTATCTATGATGATACTCTCTATATGTATTTTCCAGGTTTATCCTAGGAGGGATTCCTAAAACAGTAAATTATTGATCAAAGAATATACACATTTTAGGAATTTGATACAATTGTATTGAATGAAGACTCAAAATGATCCTTTTAAACATTACTGAATATTTTACCACCTTGATTCTCTGAGGAAACAAGAAACTAAACTATGAAATGTGGTTCTCTTGATGAATGAAACTTTGGCTGCTGGTGTACTTATTTACAAGCAGTCTTTTCCACAACAGTTTTACAGACATGCAGTCAGCCACACATATTTTGCCTTCAAACAGCTGGTTGATAATTTCTTTTTTATTGACTTCAGCATAAGCCATTTATAAATTATTATGTCTTCATCAAATAGCTTTTCTGTAAAAAATAAAACAAAAATCAAATAAATGGTCAAGAAAATAATGTTCATGCTGTTATCCAACTCTGAAGCAAATGACTATATCCTAATCTTTCAGTTTTTCCAAAGTATTATTTGAACACGCAAAAGTTCATTTATTGAATATGTCTGAAAAAGGCATTTTTTGGTCAGATTATTTGCATCTTTTGGAATCAAAATGTATTCAGCCATCGCTAGAGTGAGAATTTACCAAATAGTCTCCATTATCAAAAGCTTTATTATATAAAGGCAATCTGAACATGATTACAAAGAAATTGGAAATGTCTGAGCAAATATATATGTATGTGTATATATGTAATATATAGTATATATGTGTTATATATTATATATGTGATATATAGTATATATGTGTAATATATAATATATGCAATATATATGTATTTGTGTGTATATA
>NW_016865799.1:0-1244 GCF_001698545.2 Rhinopithecus bieti | reverse complement strand
AAACTGTGTAAATCTGATTTTTCTTTCTTCTTTTATTTTGAATTGTTTTATTAATTTCTTTAACAGACAGAAAATGGCCCCAAGATGTTCATATCATAATCCTGAAAAGCTAAAATTATATTTCTTAACAAGCCAAAAGGAGCTTTGCTGATGTGATTATGTTAAGGATCTTGAAATGGGACAAATATCCTGGATATCCAAGTAACCACAAAGGTCTTCATAAAAGGAGGCTAAAAGGTCAAAGGCAGATGAAATTGCACCTGTGGATTGTGCACAATGAATTATGTAACTTCATTTTTGCATTGTTATAAAGAAATACCAAAGGCTTGGTAATTTATAAAGAAAAGAGGTTTAATTGACTCTTGGTTCTACAGGTTGTACAGGAAGCATGGCACCAGCGTCAACTCAGCCTCCAGTGAGGCCTCAGTGAGCTTACAGTCATGGCTAAAGGCAAAGTGGGAGCAGACATGTCACATGGTGAGAGAGGAAGTAAGAGAGAGGGGAGAGGTTCCACGATCTTTTTTAAAAAACAGATTTCACATGAACCATGAGGGGGAACTCACTCTTTACCATGAAGAAGATACTAAGTCATTCATGAGAGATTGACTCTCCCATGACTCAATACCTCCTACAAGGCCCCGCTTCCAACATTGGTGAACACATTTCAACATAAGATTTGGAAGGGTCACACACCCACATCATATCAATAATATATAACTAATACTTGTTGAAGATGAAGGAAGTATTCTCTTTTAAATGCTTTTCATGAATCCACTCATTTAGTCTTCACAAATACTGTAACAGGGAAGTAATAATATTATTTTTCTATTATTGCTGAGGAAATGAAGGGATTAAAAGGATATTTTGGCCCTTCTCTATATTTATTCAGCTAGGAAATGATTATAGATCATATGAATACAGAACCTGAAATTTTAAAAAATATATACCATATTGATTTCCAGGAGAGATTAAATAGCTTACCTAAGATCATATAGCAATTACAGGTTAAAGCTGTGATCTGAACCCAAGATTCCTTTAATTTTTTTCCATGTCACATTTTTAGTTTTCTTCATGAAGTAAATTATGTATACTAATGATTCAAAGATAAACAGGAAACAATTAATTTATTCATCATTTATTCATTACTCTAGTCGTGTACTCAATTAATATTAAACGAGAAATCTCCTGTGAAATGTAATTAGCTCAACCCTGACAGACAAAAGATACTTTGTAACTGTTTGGTT
>NW_016865798.1:0-976 GCF_001698545.2 Rhinopithecus bieti | reverse complement strand
CCGGCCCAACTCTTTTTTTAATCTCTCTCTCCTCTTTCTCTGTTGTTTATCCTTTTACTCCTTTTTTTTTTTTTTTTTTTTTTTTTCCCTACTGTTTCTTTCCTGCTCTTCTTTCTCTTCCTCTCTCCCACCATTTCTTAACCCTCTGTTTCTTTCTCTTCTAATGCTGATTAATGGCAGTTGCAGCCCCTGAAATACATAATTCTTTTATGTGAGTACTCATGTGGCCACTATCAGATACTTGGGGTAATTGTGTGAAGGGTTAAGGAATATGATATGTTTTCGTATCTCACTAAAACATTCAGGAGTAGACGGGGGAATTACAGCTGGGCATGAAGCCCTAACCCTGTAAGCTGACTTGCTCAACCTATTTGTTGTTATCTCTAGTATGTAGGCCTCAGGGGTTGCATCTATTTACTTCCATTTGCACGTAAGTCCTCTTGAGATTTTCTTTCTTATCTGTGGATGCCTTAACCTTAGAGCTCTTAGCTTAAATGAGAAGGTAATATTCATGACCAGTAAGTCTGTTTGCTTCTGCTGTTCAAAATTCCTCCTTCAAGCTGGGCTCTGATGGCATTGTGATGTTAACAATCCAATATGGGGTAGTAAAAAAAGAACCTGTCAAGTTTTCCTCCCAGATATTCTCTCAAGGCATATCTCTCAAGATATTCTCTAAATTTTTGTCTTACTCAGAATGTCACAAATGATGTTAGGCTCTCAAATATACACGATTACTCTCTCTTCAGTATAATCGGCAGGATTGGATTTGGGTGTGAAACCAAGTTTGTGCTAGTTTTCTACTTGTACAGAAATTAAATGTGTCATTTTATTTGCCACACAATTAATTTGTATCTATGTGTGGTATGCAGTGGTTTTACAAAATTGAATATATAATAACATATTATACATTCAAGTGAAAAGAAGCTAAAGTGAAATTTTAAAATTGAAAAAAAAATGAAAACTCAAAATGTGTTTT
>NW_016865797.1:0-375 GCF_001698545.2 Rhinopithecus bieti | reverse complement strand
CTTTGAGCGCTTTCTTCATTTCTGGCATAGTAAGTTTTGTACCTTTTCAGTCCCCAGCCCTAGAATCAGCCATTTCCTCAAAGAGGACACACACTCACACAGACACACACACACATACACACACACACATATCAATTTCTGTACCTGTTTCTCTCTATATTAAAATGTATGAGTTCACACTGATACTTCCAATTCCATTGACTTAAAAGGTTCCTAACAGCCTTTCCACATCCTATAATTGTAATCCGTTTATCCAACACTGAAACACCTGGTTTCCACCACCCGTATTTACTTATTTTCTCCACCCTAGAATGTACAGATAATGGTTTTAGAATTACCCATACCACTGTGAATGTACAGATAATGGTTTTAGAA
>NW_016865796.1:0-1452 GCF_001698545.2 Rhinopithecus bieti | reverse complement strand
CTTTTGGTCCCTGTTTTAGAGCACTAAAGGAAGGGTATTATTTTTCACATGAGTAATTTTTTTACCCAAGCTCTTATGCACACTCCTCTAAGCTGTTCTATGCCATCATCCTGCATGACCACTTGTGCATCTAAACCAACCCAGCCACCAACCTTCAATAGTTGGTCTGCAGTTATATTAATTTGAGGTTGGGGCTGGCCATTGCAAGCAACCTGAATGGAAGCTTCATCTGCCCACCAACTTTTAAATTGTAAGAACTGAGCAGGAGTTAGACAAGCTCGAGTAAGAGAGTCCCAGTCAGTAGGAATCATCTGACCGGAAACAGCAAACATTCTTTAACAGTCCCATTACAAAAGGAGAACCTGGTCCATGCTGATTTATAGCTTGTTTAAATTCTTTGAGTAATTTAAAAGGAAAAGGCTCAAATGTAGCTATAATATTTCCCTGTTGATCTGGGGGGGTGTATTCTAACAGGGAACTGCTAAGCCTCTAAAACACCATCTCATCTAGCTTCCTGTATTCCTGCCTGAATAGGACTAAGAGCGGTCGCTCAAGGCCCTGCTTGAACAGTCACTGGGGCAACTACTTTTCACCTAGTGTCCTCTGGAAAACAAAGATCTGGAGCGCCATTTTCTTCAAAATAATAATGAAAGGGTGCAGAAGGGTACGGATGAACCTCTCCCTCCTTTGCCACTTTAGCTTCAGCTGGCAAATAAACCTGCTCTGTAACCTCTTCTGTTACTTTGTTATACTCTCCTTCCTCCTCATCATCAGTGTGAAAAGTTCCAAGGTGGAATGAACCAGATCCCACACTTGTCCCATTGTTACCCTGACACTTCTGAGCTTCCCTTCTTACACACTACAGGGATTGCTTTACGAGTACTCGGGTATCCTCCAGCTAGTTCCATATTCTCCAACCATTGCTGCAGTGACCTTCAACCTGAAAGACTGGTGAAGAGTTCTTAGACTTGACATCAAAAGTACAAGCCATAAAAGAAAAATCTAAATTGTATCTTACCAAAATTAGTTGTTTTTACTCTATAAAAGCACCCATTAAGCTATAGACTTGAAGAAAATATTTCCAAACCACATTTCTGACAAAGGACTCATGTCTAAAATACATAAAGAACTTCCAAAACTCACTGCTAGGGAAAAAAAGTCCATTAGAAAATAGACAAAAGACATGAGCAGACATTTCTCTGGCATCTAAGTGTATTAAAACATGTCAGTATTATTAGCTATTAGGAAAATGCAAATTTAAGGCCATAATGAAATATTCCTGCATGCCTATCACAATAGCTAATTTTTTTTTTAATGACAATAACAAATGCTGACTAGAATCTGGAAAACCTGATTACTCATATACTGTTGCCAGGAATGTCAGATAGCACAGCTTCTCTGAAAACAGTTTGTCAATTTCTCTTCCTGCCTTCCTGCCTCTCCTTCATTCTT
>NW_016865795.1:0-329 GCF_001698545.2 Rhinopithecus bieti | reverse complement strand
AATTCACACATCACAAATCAGTTTCTCAGAAAGCTTCTTTCTAGTTTTATTCTGAGGCTATTTCCTATGTCACCCTAAGCTTCAAAGAGCTCAAAAATATCCCATTGCAGATTCGAAGAAAAAAGAACAGTGTAACTTTGTGAAATGAATTCACACATCCCAAAGCAGTCTCGCAGAAAGGTTACTTTTGTTTTTATCAGAGGATTTTCCTTTGCCACAATAGGCTTCAAAGCACTCTAAAATGTCCTATTGCAGATTATATGAAAACATTGTTAGCATACTGTTCAATGAAAAGAACGCTGTAACATTGTGAGGTGAATTCACACATC
>NW_016865794.1:0-2100 GCF_001698545.2 Rhinopithecus bieti | reverse complement strand
ATCTATTCTTAGCATATTATTTTCAGTGGCCCTTGCAATAGACCGTTTGAACAGAATAGACAATCCAGAAACAAATCCATGCACCTACAGGGAGCTCCTCTTTGAAAAATTTTCCAAGAACACACACTGAGGAAAAGAAAGTCTCTTCAGTAGATGGTGCTGGGAAAAGTGAATATCCAGATGCAGAAGAACGAAACTAGACCCATATCTGTCACCATATACAAAAATCAAATCAAAATGGTTTAAAGACTTAAATCAGGCTCTCAGGTCCAAGATGGCCAAATAGGAACAGTTCCAGTCTACAGCTCCTAATGTGAGTGACACAGAAGACAGATGATTTCTGCATTTCCAACTGAGATACTGGGTTCATCTCACCGGGGCTTGTTGTACAGTGGGTACAGCCCATGGAGTGTGAGCCCAAGGAAGGCAGGGTATTGCCTCACCTGGGAAGCACAAGGGCTTGGGGAATTTCCTTTCCTAGCCAAGAGAAGTCGTGACTGATGGTACCTGGAAAATCGGGATACTCCCACCCTAATACTGTGCCTTTCCAATGGTCTTAGCAAATGGCAGACTAGGAGATTATATCCCGTGCCTGGCTCAGAGGGTCCTATGCCCATGGAGCCTCACTCATTGTTAGCACAGCAGTCTGAGATTGAACTACAAGGTGGCAGTGAGGCTGGGGGTGGGGCATTGGCCATTGCTGAGGCTTGAGTAGGTAGACAAAGTGGCTGGGAAACTCAATCTGGTTGGAGCTCACTACAGCTCACAGAGGCCTGCCTGCCTCTGTAGACTCCACCTCTGGGGGCAGGGCATAGCTGAACAAAAGGCAGCAGAAACTTCTGCAGACTTAAACGTCCCTGTCTGACAGTTTTGAAGAAAGTAGTGTTTCCCCCAGCATGGAGTTTGAGATCTGAGAATGGACAGACAGCCTCCTCAAGTGGGTCACTGACCCCCAGTAGCCTAACTGGGAGACATCTCCCAGTAGGGACTGACTGACACCTCATACAGCCAGGTGCCCCTCTGAGACAAAGCTTCCAGAGGAAGGATCAGGCAGCAACATTTGCTGTTATACAATATTTGCTGTTCTGCAGCCTCCACTGGGGTGATACCCAGGCAAACAGAGTCTGGAGTGGACCTCCATCAAACTCCAACAGACCTGCAGCTGAGGGTCCTGACGGTTAGAAGGAAAACTACCAAACAGAAAGGAATATCATCAACACCAACAAAAAGGACATCCACACCAAAACCCCATCTGTACATCACCACCATCAAAGACCAAAGGTAGATAAAACCACAAATATGGGGAGAAACCAGAGCAGAAAAGCTGAAAATTCTAAAAATCAGAGCAGCTCTTCTCCTCCAAAGGAACGCAGCTCCTCGCCAGCAACAGAACAAAGCTTGACAGAGAATGACTTTGACGAGTTGATGGAAGCAGGCTTCAGATGGTTGGTAATAACAAACTTCTCCGAGCTAAAGAAGGACGTTCAAACCCATCACATTCAAGCTAAAAAACTTGAAAAGTGATTAGACGAATGACTAACTATAATAAGCAGCATAGAGAAGACCTTAAATGACCTGATGGAGATGAAAACTGTGGCACAAGAACTACATGATGTATGCACAAGTTTCAGTAGCTGATTCAATCAAGTGGAAGAAAGAGTATCAGTGATTGAAGATCAAATGAATGAAATGAAGCAGGAAGAGAACTTTATAGTAAAAAGAAACAAACAAAGACTCCAAGAAATATGGGACTATGTGAAAATACCAAATCTATGTCTGATTGGTGTACCTAAAAGTCACAAGGAGAATGGAACTAAGTTGGAAAACACTCTTCAGAATATTGTCCAGGAGAACTTCCCCAACCTAGCAAAGCAGGCCAACATTCGAATTCAGGAAATACAGAGAATGCCACAAAGATACTCCTGGAGAAGAGCAACTCCAAGACACATAATTGTCAGATTCATCAAACTTGAAATGAAGGAAAAATAGAAGGCAGTCATAGAGAAGGGTCAGGTTACCCACAAAGGGAAGCTGATCAGACTCACAGTGGATCTCTTGGCAGAAAATTTACAAGCCAGAAGAGAGTGGGGGCCAATATTC
>NW_016865793.1:0-929 GCF_001698545.2 Rhinopithecus bieti | reverse complement strand
AATGGTGGGCGCCCCTCCCCCAGCCTCGCTGCTGCCTTGCAGTTAGATTGTAGACTGCTGTGTTAGCAATGAGGGAGGCTCCGTGGGCGTGGGACCCTCCCAGCCAGGTGTGGGATATAATCCCTGGTGTGCCCGTTTGCTTAAAGCACAGTTTTTGGGTAGGAGTTACCCGATTTTCCAGGTGTTGTGTGTCTCAGTTCCTCTGGCTAGGAAAAGGGATTCCCTTCCCCCTGGTGCTTCCCAGGTGAGGGGATGCCTCTCCCTGCTTCAGCTCTCACTGGTCTGGCTGCAGCAGCTGACCAGCACCAATTGTCTGGCACTCCCTAGTGAGATGAACCCAGTACCTCAGTTGAAAATGCAGAAATCACCGGTCTTCTGTGTCGCTCGCGCTGGGAGTTGGAGACTGGAGCTGTTCCTATTTGGCCATCTTGCTCCACCCCCAGAAACTTTTTTTTTTTTTAGAGAGAATCTCACAATGTGGCCCAGGCTGGGGTGCAGTGGCATGATCTCAGCTCACTGCAACCTCTACCTGCTGGGGTTAAGTGGTTCTCCTGCCTCAGCCTCCTGAGTAGCTGGGATTACAGGTGCCTGCCACTGTGCTTGGCTTATTTTTTGTATTTTTGGTAGAGATGGGGTTTCACTATGTTGACCAGGCTGGTCTCAAACTCCTGACCTCATGATCCACCCACCTTGGCCTCTGAAAGTGCTGGGATTACAGGGGTGCACCACTGTGCCCAGAGCTCTAGAAAATTTCATTTGAAAAATGTTTCTGCTGGTTTCAAATAGTTTAATAACCAGAATCTATTTAGGAAATCTTCTAGTAAAAAGGAAAGAATACTAAAACGTTATTGAACTGATTTCTGATCAACAACACTTCAAAGAACTTAATTATTAATTATTACTGTTCCTGTTGATTTTTCTGTTAGAAA
>NW_016865792.1:0-2877 GCF_001698545.2 Rhinopithecus bieti | reverse complement strand
AACTTTTTTAAAACCCCAAAACAGGGCCGGGCATGGTGGCTCACACCTGTAATCCCAGCACTTTGGGTGGCCAAGGTGAGCGGATCACCTGAGGTCAGGAGTTTGAGACCAACCTGGTCAACATGGTGAAACTCTGTCTCTACCAAGAATACAAAAATTAGCCGGTCGTGGTGGTGGGTGCCTGTAATCTCAGTAACTTGGGAGGCTGAGGCAGGAGAATCCCTTAAGCCCAGGAGGCGGAGGTTGCAGTGAGCCAAGATCGTGCCATTGCACTCCACCCTGGTCAACAGAGCAAGACTCCATCTGGAAACAAACAACAACAACAAAACCCAAAAACCTTTAGCCATTATTATTATTACCTGAGGTCACCCCTCCCCTCCTACATTTCTTTACTGCATTTATCTATCCAATCTTGCAACTACTTTCTATCTTACCTAATTTAGATACCTACACACTGGGAAATTCTTAGCTTGCTATACACAGATAGTACAGGGCCACTGAATGAATAAATGAACGAATTCTAAATAATCACTCTTTTAGCCTGTCCACAAGAAAAACCACATTTAATGTTTGAAGAACGATAAAGAAAAGATTAAAGAAACAGAACTTTAAATCAAGAACAACAGTTCTCGAAGTGAAGCAGTAGCATCAGCATCACTAGAGAACCTGATAGAAATGTAGAATGCTAGTTTCCACCCCAAACCTACTGAAACAGAAACTCTGATGGTGGGATCCACTTTTAACAGGCCCTCCAGGTGATTCCCTTGTGGCTGAATCATGAGCTCTGAGAGGCGAAAGTAACATAAATGGCAGCATAGAATAAGCACTGGATCAGGAGTAGATTCTAGGCTTCACTCTGGCATTGACCTTGCACAAGTCTCTTAAATTCTCAGAGCCTCAGATGCGATACAGGGATGTTAACACCCAAATAGTTAAATGTTGTGAGGGTTAAATGAGATTCTATGTACAGAGTTTGCATATAGTTGGTACTTAAGAATTACAAGTTCTTCCAGTTCTCTTCCTGTGTATCTCACACGGTTGTGAACACTAAATAAAATGACTGAAGCAAAAGGGTTTTGCAAATTCCTGCCCTTGAACATCAGACTCCCAGTGCTTCAGCTTTGGGACTCAGACTGGCGTCCTTGTTTCTCAGCTTTCAGACAGCCTACTGTGGGACCTCATCTTGTGACTGCGTGAGTCAATACTCCTTAATAAACTCCACTAAATACATACATCTATCCTATTAGTTGTGTCCCTCCAGAGAACCCTAATACACATAGCAATCTGAGGGACAACTAATTATTCTCGGTACAAACAGCCAGGTTAAACGTCTACCATTCACAGGATATTATGAAGTAGTTTATGTCCAACAACCACTCAGTCTACAAACAAACTCTGCAACAGAATATCTGCTTCTTGCCTGTTTATTAAAGTAGAACAATGAAGAGAATACATGCCCACCACCCCCAATATTCTCATCAGAATTAACTAACTACTCACTGATCTTTGAATCTAAACTTCACTCTTGGAAAAGGATTTTCTAAAAACTTTTTCTAGCCAACACAAGGAAAACTGCAAACTGCTGCAGACACAACGGACCTGACTTGGGGAACTCCCCAGGTATGACATCCAACTCCAAGCTGTCATCCAACTCCAAGCAGTTGTGGAAGGCTGAGATTAAGACAGTTAACATTTTGAAGTTTGTTGCAGAACAGAAAATTAAGAAATACAAGTAAGTACTCTTTCTTCCTCCACACTTCTTAGCCTCTCACACCATGGCTAGGCTTTCTCTCTCTCTGGGTCTCGCTCTGTCTCTTCTTTTTTCTTTTTTGGGACGGAGTCTCACTCTGTCGCCCAGGCTGGAGTGCAAATGGTGCTATCTCGACTCACTGCAACCTCCACCTCCCGGGTTCAAGGGATTCTTCCACCTTAGCCTCCCAAGTAGCTGGGATTACAGGCACGCACCACCATGCCCAGCTAATTTTTGTATTTTTAGTAAAGACGGGGTTTTGCCATGTTAGCCAGGCTGGTCTCAAACTCCTAACCTCAGGTAATCCACCCGCCTCGGCCTCCCAAAGTGCTGGGATTACAGCCGTGAGCCACTGCACCTCTCCGGCTTACTCTCACTCTAAACCATGCTTTCTACTCAGGAACTAACTTCCAGAATAAAGGGCAGGATGGATGCAAGAAATGCACAGTTAACTACGTCAGACTGTGGTCTTAGCTGCTAGCTTGAGATGAACATGCTAAGTGTTCAACTAAATCGTACCAGGTTAGAATGTTCGCGTGAGGCCTATGCACAAGACAGAATAAGAATTACTCCACCAACCACTCAGACCCAGGACACCTTTTGTGAGCCCGTTGCCTCTACTGAAGGCTCCCTAAAAGCAGCTTGTTAATATTTGCATCCCCAGAGCCTAGCGCAGGCCTGGCCCCCCACAGGCACTCATAACTGCCTACTGAAGTGAACAGACAAAATCATTTAGGTGTAATCCCCATGCAGCTGTTGAGAAGTATTTTTTTATAGGCAGGGAAAATTAGGTCCAAAGAGACTAAAAATTGAAGTCAGTTAAAGAACGTAGTATTTGGGCCGGGCGCAGTGGCTCACTCCTATAACCCTAACACTTTGGGAGGCTGAGGCAGGTGGATCACGAGGTCAGGAGTTCAAGACCAGCCTGGCCAAGGTAGCGAAACCCCATCTCTACTAAAAATACAAAACAACGCGGCGGTAATCCCAGCTACCTGGAAGGCTGAGACAGGAGAATCGCTTGAACCTGGGGGGCGGAGGTTGCGGTGAGCCCATATCATGCCACTGCTCTCCAGCCTGGGTGACAAAGTGTAACTCCATTTCAAAAAAACAAAAAAAAAAAAAAAAAA
>NW_016865791.1:0-1452 GCF_001698545.2 Rhinopithecus bieti | reverse complement strand
AGTATGCTCTGCAGTTGGTGGATAGAATGCTGTGTAAATGTCTTTCAGGTCTACTTGGTCTAACATTCCCTTTAAATCTAATGTTTCTTTGTTGATTTTCTGTCTAGATGATCCGTCTAATGCTGAGAATGGGGTGTCAAAGTCCACCACTATTATTATAACTTAGTCCATCTCTCTCCTTGGGTCTAGTAATAATTGCTTTATAAATCTGGGTGCTACAGTGTTTGGTACATACATATTTAGAATTTTTATATACTCTTGATGGATCAATTTCTTTATTATTATATAATGACCATCTGTATCTTATTGTTCTTGACTTAAAGTCTGTTTTTATCTGATATGAGTATAGCCACCACTGCTCACTTTTGGTTTTCTTTTATGTGGAATCTTTTTCCATTTCGTTACTTTCATCCTAGATGTGTCTTTACTGGTAAGGAAAGTTTCTTGAAACCAACATGTAGTTAGATTTTGTTTGTTTTTATCCATTTATCCAATCGATATCTTTTAAGAAAATAATTTAAACCGTTTACATTCAAGGTTATTATTGATATGTTAGTCTTTATTTCTGTTATATTATTCATTGCTTTCCAGTTGTCGTATCTATTATTTGTTTCATTTTTCTCTTATAGTTTGTCATTGTGAATTGGTGAAGTTTGGCAGTGGTATGATTTGGATCTTTTCTCGTTTGTATGACAGTTTTGCCAATGAGTTTTATACTTTCCTGTGTTTTTTTAATGGTAAATGTTGTCCTTTCACATCCAGGCTTAGGACTCCCTTCAGCACTTTTTTCTAGGGCTGATCTAGTGGTACTTAATTCCCTCAGCATTTGTTTGTGTGGGAATGACTTTATCCTTCATCTGTGAAGCATAATTTTCTTGAGTGTCATATTTTTTGGTGAGAAATTATTTTTTATTTCAACACTTTGGATATAGTATCCTATTCTCTCTTGGTCTATGAGGTTTCTGCTTAGACATTTGCTGCTTATTTTTCTATTTTTTTTGAAATTTTCTTTATAGGGGACTAGACGCTTTTCTCTTGCTTTTACATGTTTTCTGTGTCCTTCCATTGATGTCTGTACATCTCTATATTGTCTTCAATGAGTCATTCTCTTGCTCTATAGAGGACTAGAATTTCCTCTTTAACTATGACTTTAGATAGTTTGATTATAATGTGCTGTGTACAATTTCGCATTGTATCCACCTAAGGATCATTTAGACTCCTGTGTCTGAATCTCTAATCTCTTGCTAGATATGAAAAGCTTTCATCTATTGTTTTGTTAGTAGATTTTCTAATCCTTTCTTTGATTTTTGCCTTCAGGGATACCAATACTTTATAAACTTGGTCACTTTATGTTTTCCTAAATGTCACCAAGGGTTTGACCATTCATTTTAATTCTTTTAAAATTTTGCCTGACTGGAATGTTTTATAATACCTGTCTTCAAGTCCTATGAG
>NW_016865790.1:0-775 GCF_001698545.2 Rhinopithecus bieti | reverse complement strand
CGGACACTGCATGTTCTCACTCACAGGTGGGAATTGAACAATGAGAACACTTGGACACAGGAAGGGGAACATCACACACTGGGGCCTGTCGTGAGGTTGGGGGAGCGGGGAGGGATAGCATTAGGAGACATACTATAAATGACGAGTTAATGGGTGCAGCACACCAACATGGCACATGTATACATATGTAACAAACTTGCATTTTGTGCACATGTACCCTAGAACTTAAAGTACGATACAGAAAAAGAGAAGAATACAAGCAGACATGAATAATACACTATATATTTTAGCCAAGCAAGGTCAAATGATGTCTAACTATGCTATAATATTATTTATCACAGAGTGGTACAGAGAAACTGGATAGAAAATTACATTATAAAAAGTTGCTCTCTATATATGTATGTGTATATTTTAAACTCAATATCTTTATCACAGTAACATGTATCATACATACATTTAAAGCAATTGTTTGGTTTTAGCAAAACAACACCTGTTAAGGTAAGATGATGTAATTTTTGGTACTACTGGTTTTATAGTTTGGTTAGTATTTAATTTATAATTTTGTTTGTTTTTTATAAATTTAGAATAGTTATTCATATATGAAGTTTATAATTAGCTATAGATTTATATTAAAATATGATAATTTAGGTGAACATTTACAGTATTCAAAGACCCCTTAATAATTTTAATCTATAAAGTAATATTTATATTTTATATTCATTTTGGGAAAATCTACGTAGAAAATTTTTAGGATCGCATAATCTCAGAAAATACA
>NW_016865789.1:0-2710 GCF_001698545.2 Rhinopithecus bieti | reverse complement strand
TTTTTTTTTTTTTTTTTTTTTTTTTTTTTTTTTTAGTAGAGACAGGGTTTCACATGTTGGTCAGGCTGGTCTTGAACTCCTGACCTCAGATTCGCCCGTCTCAGCCTCCCAAAGTTCTGGGATTACAGGGATAAGCCACCACATCTGGCTTATTTATTTATGTATTTATTTTGGAGACAGGGTCTCACTCTGTTGCCCAGGCTAGAGTGCAGTGGTGCAAGCACAGCTCACTGCATCCTTGACTTCCTGGACTTAAGCAATCCTCCTGCCTCAGCCTGCTGTATAGCTAGGACCACAGATGTGGGCAACCATGCCTGGCTAATTTTTTTTTTTTTTTTTTGTAGAGACAAGGTCTCCATGTTTCCCAGGCTGTTCTCAAACTCATGGTCTCAGGTGATCCTCCCACCTTAGCCTCCAAAGTGCTGAGATTACAGATATGAGCCACCACACCCAGACAACACTTGTTGTCTTGATGGAGAGAGGTCTCTGCACCATCTCTGAGCAATGGTGCAGAAAGGGTGGGCCACTTCTAGGAATGTCCTCATCTAATGTGTCAAGCCCCATTCTGTCCCAACTAGGGCCCTGACTTTAACTTGATATACCTGCATTGACTGGAAAGTTAATCTTCTTTGGAGCTTAGCTACTCTAAGTTTATTTTTTAGCTTATTCTGTACCCCCACTGCTGGAGATGAGAGCCACTTTGTGAGCTACTAAGCAGACTCTCTAATTTTCACTTGGAGATTAATCATTCTCAACGAAGCAATTGGTGATTAATCATTTTCAACCTTTCATTATCTTTTTTCTAGTGCATCAATCTGATTAAACAAAAGTCTTAGTCTGTTTTAGTCAGCTTGGGCTATTATAACAAAATACATCAGGAGGTTTAAACAACAGTAATTTATTTATCACTGTTTTGGGGGCTAGGAAGTCCAACTTCAAAGTGCCAGCTGACTTGGTTCCTAGTGAGGGCTCTCTTCCTCTCTTGAAGATAGTTGCTTTCTTGCTTTGTCCTCACATGGTCTTTCCTTGGTGCATGCATGCAGAGATAGAGAAAGTGAGAGAGAGATCTATCTTCCTTTTCTTAAAAGACCACTAGTCCTATCAGAGTAGAACTCCATTGGTGCATGTGTACAGAGACAGAGAAAGAGAGAGATCTCTCTTCCTCTTCTTAAAAGACCACTAGTACTATCAGAGTAGAACCCCACCCATACGACCTAATTTAACCTTAATTATCTCTTAAAAGTCCTATCTCCGGCCGGGCGCGGTGGCTCAAACCTGTAATCCCAGCACTTTGGGAGGCCGAGGCGGGCGGATCACGAGGTCAGGAGATCGAGACCATCCTGGCTAACACGGTGAAACCCCGTCTCTACTAAAAAAAAAAAAATACAAAAAACTAGTCAGGCGAGGTGGCAGGCGCCTGTAGTCCCAGCTACTCGGGAGGCTGAGGCAGGAGAATGGCGTAAACCTGGGAGGGGAGCTTGCAGTGAGCTGAGATCCGGCCACTGCACTCCAGCCTGGGCAACAGAGCGAGACTCTGTCTCAAAAAAAAAAAAAAGTCCTATCTCCAAATATAATCACATTGGGGACTAGGGTTTCAACATGGATATTTTGGGGGATATATTTCAGTCCATAGTACCACCCAATTCCATCACCCTTATAGTTGCTATTTCCCCCATATTTCTCAAATGCCTAATACATCATATCTGTAAATATATACTCTTTTACCAGTATGCCAACTCAATTGACCATGCATGGAAGTTTTAACAATTGGACTGTAATCTTGTGATGCGGTCCTCGTTGTCAGGTGGGCAGCTAATGATCACGCTCCAAAGCCCCATCTTAGTGTCTGCTTTCTCATACCTCACTCCTGCCACCAACTGTCATAGGTTGGGTCCCTGGAAAGCAAACTATGATACAGAATTTAACAGGCAGGTTATTTATTAAGGAGTGCCCTTGGGATTAGCACTTGTGGAACAGAGCGGGAGGGAAGCAGGACTGGGCAGAGAGAGATTATGCAGATTACATAGGGAGTCTGGGATGTTACAGTTGACTGTTAGAGTTGTCCCAAGTTGGGCTAAGATGGTCAAGTTCTTATTCCTTTACTTAGAGGTTTTTTTTTCTTTTCTTTTTTTTTTTTTTCATGACAGCATTTGGTTCTGTTGTCCAGGCCAGAATGCAGTGGCGCAATCTTGGCTCTCTGCAACCTCTGCCTCCTGGGCTCAAATCATCCTCCCACTTCACCCTCCCATGTAGCTGGGACTACAGGCTCATGCCACCATACCTGGCCAATTTTTCTATTTTTTTAGAGATGGGGTTTTGCCATATTGCCCAGGCTGGTCTCAAACTCCTGAGTTCAAGCCATCCACCCACCTTGGCCTCCCGAAGTACTAGGATTACAGGCGTGAGCCACCATGCCTGGCCTCTTATACCTTCACTTTGATCAACAATTGTATGTGGGCCACCTGGGAAGGAACCTAACCTTGAACAAGGTGGCTCTGTGCAAATGTAGCAATTCTGAAGATACTAAAGACTTAGCCAACAGTGAACTCAGTAGCTAGAAAAAGTCCTTAATTAAAAGGAGAGCTTGAGGCAGGGCACAGTGGCTAACATCTGTAACCCCAGTACTTTGGGAGGCTGAGACAGGCAGATCACTTGAGGTCAGGAGTTCAAGACCAGCCTGGCCAACATGGTGAAACCCTTGTCTCTACAA
>NW_016865788.1:0-484 GCF_001698545.2 Rhinopithecus bieti | reverse complement strand
TGAAAAAGGAAATAACCTCAGATAAAAACGAGAAAGAAGATTTCAGAGAAACTCCTTTGTGATGTGTGCATTCATCTCACAGAGGTAAACTTTTCCTTTGAGGGAGCATTTTGGCATCACTGTTTTTGTGGTTTCTGAGAAGGGATATCTGAGAGTGCATTGAAGCCTATAGTGACAAAGGAAATATGCTCAGACAAAACCAAAAGAATCTTTCTGAGAAACTGCTTTCTAATATTTGAATTCATCTCACAGATTTACACCCTGCTGTTCATGGAGCAGTTTGCTAACACCATTTTCATGGAATCTGCAAATGGATATTCACAAGCGCATTGAGGTAAATGGTAAAAAGGAAATATCAACATACAAAACTAGAAAGATGACTTATGACAAACTGCTTTGTGATTTGTGAATACATCTCACAGAGTGACACGATTATTTTCATGGAGCAGTTTGGTAGCACTGTTTTGGGAAATCTGAGAAGGAA
>NW_016865787.1:0-884 GCF_001698545.2 Rhinopithecus bieti | reverse complement strand
TTGCATTTTATCCAGGCTTATCCCTCAGTGAACAATCATGCACAGTCTGTTCCGGATTGTGATGAGTAAATAAAGTGAAAATCAAAATGAGGTAACTCTTATATGCTGTCTTCACTCTCATGTTTTTCAGGTAAACTGTGGTTTCAATTCTTCTTGGAGTAAGAACCGAACAGAAATCTTGTTGCTACCAAGAAGAAATGAAGCTAATGGGAACAGCTCTCTCTTCACAGTCTTCACAAGCCACCAATCTCAAGAGAAGAAAACTGGCAAAACTCCTAGGAGCTCATTCCAAATGCTCTAATAATTCCCTTGAGCAGTAAACATATTTTCTTTCTCAGTGTTAGACGTACATTACCGAAGAATACAAAGCCTGTATTGCTAGCCATTAACAAAAGTTATATTTGATCGGCTAACAACTGTGCATTAATGCTCCTCCAGAGGAATGCCAAGTGTGTGGGTGTGATAGAGACCCATTCTCCTAGACTAGATTGCCAAATGCATTCAGTGATGCGTTTGATTCAAAACAAGGAAATGAATATGCCCAGGGGAAGCATTCAACATATTGAATGTTATACTTCAAAGTATATGAAAAAAAAAAACAGAAGAGCCCGAAGAACCTGAGTATTGGATGAAGAGAACAGTGGAGATTTATTCTGTTCATTTGTATATTTGTCCCTTTTTAAACATCTGGTTTTGTCAAAATCAGAAACGTAATGCAATTGTAGTGCTTGGCTAAATAATAGCTACAAATTCCTGGCCATCTAGGATATTAATCTGTGCTGTATTTTAAAAATACAATCCTACCAAAATACTACTAGTAAATCAAACTTAAAACCCATTAAATAAATAGTTTTTTTAAAGTTTATTTATGGTCTATCTTGCAA
>NW_016865786.1:0-608 GCF_001698545.2 Rhinopithecus bieti | reverse complement strand
CGTACCATCCTCTCCCATGCTTTCTCCTTTGCCTAAAAAGCTCTCCCTCACTTATTCACTTCAACTGGCTAACTCCTACACATCTAAAACTCTACCATTCATAGCTGATAATCTTAGTGGTCTTTCCCACAGAGCCCAGAAGCAGCATGAGAATCCTCCAGACACTACCCATCAATTGACTGGAGCTGGTAACACAGATAAAACACACTTGTCTTTACTGATCTAAATTACTGCTTTTCTTCATTTATATGATATACTAGCAAAGACTTGATTCCAGTAAGTTTGTTAAAAATAACTAAAGATACGGCCGGGCGCGGTGGCTCAAGCCTGTAATCCCAGCACTTTGGGAGGCCGAGACGGGCGGATCACGAGGTCAGGAGATCGAGACCATCCTGGCTAATACGGTGAAACCCTGTCTCTACTTAAAATACAAAAAACTAGCCGGGCGACGAGGCGGGCGCCTGTAGTCCCAGCTACTCCGGAGGCTGAGGCAGGAGAATGGTGTAAACCCGGGAGGCGGAGCTTGCAGTTAGCTGAGATCCGGCCACTGCACTCCAGCCTGGGTGGCAGAGCAAGACTCCCCCTCAAAAAAAAAAAAAAAAAAAAAA
>NW_016865785.1:0-484 GCF_001698545.2 Rhinopithecus bieti | reverse complement strand
ACTATAGGCCTCAATGCACTCCCAAATATCCCTTTGCAGATTCCAAGAAGAACAATGGTAGCAACATGTTCCATGAAAAGAAAGGTGTAACTCCATGAGATGAATTCACACATCATAAAGAACTTTCTCAGAAAGCCTCCTTCTAGTTTTATCTGAGGATATTTCCTTTGTCACCATAGGCTTCTATGCTATCCAAAATATTCCTTCTCAGATTTCCGAATATCAGTGCTACCAAATTGATTCAGGAAAGGAATCATGTAACTCTGTGAGATGAATTAACACATCATAAGCAAATTTCTCAGAAAACTTCTTTCGTGTTTTATCTGAGGATATTTCCTTTTCACCATAGGAACCAATACTCTCCTAAATATCCCTTTGCATATACCACAAAACAGTGTTAGCAAACTGCTCCATGAAAAGAAAGGTGTAACCTTGTGAGTTGAACTCATGCATCACATAGAAGTTTCTCAGATAGCTTCTTTCT
>NW_016865784.1:0-726 GCF_001698545.2 Rhinopithecus bieti | reverse complement strand
TTAAAAAATAGTAACTGGGATTGATTTTGCTAAATTTAACTTCAAGATTAGCACTTCTGCTTTTGGATTCAACATGCAAACACAAACATGACTTGAAATCTTACTTAGATAGGACAGCCAACTAACCATTTTTTTTAGTTGCTAAATTCTGTAGCATGAATTACACAATAAACAAGATTAAAAGAGACCTCAGTAGCCCTAGACTTATAACCCCAGTCATGAATATCCATTTGGTCATAATTCATGTAGTACAACAAAAGTCAGTATTGCACACTGGTAACAATTTTAGCATCCTGCCCTCACACACATTGGCTTTTATTGCACATAAAAACATTGTAACAAATAAAGCGTTTCTAGTGAACACTTAAAGCTATAACACAGCAGAGCAAATTGATCTGAGTGATTCATAAAAATCAGTGAGAAGGTAAAGAACACTAAATAGACTAAGTGTTCGATAAAGCACAGACACACACAAGTAGGAGGCCCATCTGCTGAAAGCCAAATATCCTTACCCTTATATCAGGCCTCCTGAAAACCTGTTAGTTAAAATACAGAATATCATCATCATGGACATGTTACTATTGACCTGTGAAAGATGCCATTAAGTTCAACAGCCCATTCCCTAAAAAACATCATAATCCTCTAAGTAAAACCAACAAGATCAATCCTAACACATTTGCCCTCTAAGTTTCATTCGATATCAGATCAATCCTAACACATTTGTCC
>NW_016865783.1:0-332 GCF_001698545.2 Rhinopithecus bieti | reverse complement strand
TGAGTTAGGAAGGAGTCTCTCTTTTTCTATTGTTTGAAATAGTTTCAGAAAGAATGGTGCCAGCTCCTCTTTGTACCTCTGGTAGAATTCGGCTGTGAATCTGTCCGGTCCTGGGCTGTTGTTGTTGTTGTTGTTGTTAGGCTATTAATTACTGCCTCAATTTCAGAACTTGTTATTGGTCTATTCAGGGAGTCGACCTCTTCCTGTTCTTCCTGGTTTAGTCTTGGGAGGATATATATGTCCAGAAATTTATCCATTTCTTCTAGATTTTCTAGTTGATTTGCAGAAAGCTGTTTATAGTATTCTCTGATAAAACAGACTTTAAACCAACA
>NW_016865782.1:0-1270 GCF_001698545.2 Rhinopithecus bieti | reverse complement strand
CATATAAAAGGATGAGTTCGTGTCCTTTGTAGGGACACGGATACAGCTAGAAACCATCATTCTCAGCAAACTATCACAAGAACAGAAAACCAAACACCGCATGTTCTCACTCATAGCTGGGAATTGAACAATGAGAACACTCGGACACAGGAAGGGGAACATCACACACCAGGGCCTGTTGTGGGGTGAGGGGCGGGGGTAGGGATAGCATTAGGAGATACACCCAATGTAAATGATAAGTTAATGGGTGCAGCACACCAACATGACACATGTATACATATGTAACAAACCTGCACGCTGTGCACATGTACTCTAGAACATAAAGTATAATAAATAAATAAACTCAAAAAAAAGAAAATGATCAATAAATAACGATTGATTTATTGTTAGCTGGAACTCATACATAGAACAGAAACAGGCTTGCAGTTAGACCTTGGACACAAGTGTAAAACTCTTGAGATGGCTTCTTCTCTACCAATGAAGGACATTTTTGCATTTGTCAAACTGATGTCAACTATAATGTGATGGCTAAAAAAATACATCAGTTTTAGTCCCCATAATTTTATTTAATCACAGAAACTCTGATGATGACAAAGTATACACAGCTTATTTGATTTTGGTATATTTTTCTGCTGCTGTATTGTTGATGGTGGTGGCGTTACTGTACCCAGAAAATAAATTTCCAAATGTTATTTCAGAACAAAACAAAAATGGATAGAACTCCAAGGGTAAATAGACAATTTCCAATCATTTTAAGATATTTTAACAAATCTCAACAAATTAATCATAAAAGGAATTACTGTAACGTAATAGAGGCTATATATGGCAAATCCACAGTTTACATCATACCCAATGGTAAGAAGTTGAAAACTTTTTATCTAAGATCTGGAATAAGACAAGGATGCTGGCCAGGCATGATGGCTCACGCCTGTAATAAGAGCACTTTGGGAGGCCGAGGCAGGAGGATGAGTTGAGGTCAGGAGTTCCAGACCAACCTGGCCAACATGATGCAACCCTGTCTCTACTAAAAACACAAAAATTAACTGGACAAGGTGGCATGCACCTGTAATCCCAGCTACTTGGGAGGCTGAGGCACAAGAATTGCTTGAAACCGGGAGTCGGACATTGCAGTGAGCTGAGTCACACCACTGCACTCCAACCTGAGCGAGAGAGTGAGACTGCATCTCAAAAAAAAAAAAAATGAAAGAAAGAGAGAGAGAGAGAGAGAGGAAGGAAGGAAGGAAGGAAGGAAGGAAGGAAGGAAGGAAGG
>NW_016865781.1:0-2134 GCF_001698545.2 Rhinopithecus bieti | reverse complement strand
TACCTTTAACTTTTTGCACATGCCAGAAAAGTACATTTAAAACTATCAAATCTAAGAGCAATGTACATTCTTCCTTAAAGACACTGCTATTTGTATTAAAAGAAAAAAAAAAGAAAAGAAACTGTCTTATCTTTCTTTGTACTATTATTATGGAGCATTTATTCATACAATTTTTTTTTTTTTTTTTGAGATGGAGTCTTGCTCTGTCACCCAGGCTAGAGTGCAATGGAGTGATCTCGGCTCACGACAACCTCTGCCTCCAGGGTTCAAGTGATTCTCCTGCCTTAGCCTCCCCAGTAGCTGGGACCACAGGCACCCGCCACCATGCCCAGCTAATTTTTGTATTTTCAGTAGAGACATGGTTTCACCATGTTGGCTAGGCTGGGCTCAAACTCCTGACCTCAAGTCATCCGCCCACCTCAGCCTCCCAAAGTGCTGGGATTACAGGCATGAGCCATTGTGCCCAGCCTCAACAAAATATTTAGAGACTAGGACTAATTTAGAGAGATGTCCTTCAGGCTGAACTCTTAAAAAGTAGATTTAGAATGGTCACTACTGATTCCTACAGAAATGAAAACAAAAACATTCCCAGAGGGCTTTTATGCTCTTTTCCCTCAAAAAATCTAGCAATGACAGGCATTAGGTTTAAAAGATTTATGGTGGACTAGGAAGAACACAAGCATGAGACTCAAGAAGAAATTACTAGTTTTTTCATTAAAATGATTTCAGTTGAGGATATTATTCTAAAACATTGTATTTCTATTATTTCAGTAAATCATAATTCTTACTAAGTTGATATTTTATAGTAAAATCATCTACTCAAACTTAACAGTGAGGTGATACCTACCTACATGCCTATAAAGCTACTTATTAGCTAGTATTTATTTACAGAGTGATCATTAATGTCCACTTTTTAACTCAGCAAAGAATTTTATGTGTACAGAAGCATTTCCTCTTGGCAAAACAACATGGGCCAGGCGTGGTGGCTCACACCTGTAATCCCAGCATTTTGGGAGGCTGAGACAGGTGGGTCACGAGGTCAGGAGTTCAAGATCAGCCTGGCCAAGATGGTGAAACCCCATCTCTACTAAAAATACAAAAAAGTAGCCGGGCATGGTGGTGGGCACCTGTAATCCCAGCTACTTGGGAGGCTGAGACACGGAATTGCTTGAACCCAGGAGGTGGAGGCTGCAGTGAGCCAAGATTGCGCCACTGCACTCCAGCCTGGGTGACAGAGTGAAACTCCATCTCAAAACAAAACAAAACCATGATAAAGATGATAGTCTTATGAACTGAGTTAAAAATAATAAATTTTATGTTATACCAATAAAATGACACTTGAAAGGGTTGTTTTCAATTCTTTTTTTCCCCCCACAGTTCCAATATTTCCATGAGTTTTACATTTCTGTTACTTAACATTTGGGCTTAGGGGCCTTTGCATAAGCACATAAATAAAATTCAACTAATAAAATCTAATCTAGGCCAGGTGTTGTGGCTTATGCCTGTAATCCCAATGCTTTGGGTGGCCAAGGTTGGAGGATTGCTGAGCCCAGGAGTTAGAGATCAGCCTGTGCAACATAGTGAGACCTGTCTCTACAAAAAGTAAATTAGCCAGCGTGGTGGTGTGCCCTGTAGTCTTAGCTACTTGGGAGGCTGAGGCTGGAGGATCATTTGAGCCCTGGAGTTTGAGGTTGCAGTGAGCTGTGATTAAGCCACTGCACTCCAGCCTGGGTGAAGCGTGAGACCCTGACCAAAAAAGGGGAAAAAAAGATGAAGATGAAGTACAGCATATCTTGCTTGTTATATAATTTTCCAGTGATTGAGTAGTATGGAACTATATATATATTTAGCAAGTCTAAGTAAAGTTTAAAGATTAACTGAACAGTCTTTAGTTTTCTCTCAGACAAATCAAAACTCCTTAGGCCAAAAAATCTTAGGCCAAATTAAGATAATCAAAGGGTTGTAAAACTAACAACAAATATTCCCAGTATACCCATCATGCTAGTGATAAGACAGTCAAGATATAAACTGAAGAAATCTATGAGTTTAAATCACTTTGCGTATGCGTATTGCCTTACAGGATATTATAACTTTTTACTGACATATAATACTATATATAACATTATATATATAA
>NW_016865780.1:0-723 GCF_001698545.2 Rhinopithecus bieti | reverse complement strand
ATACGGTGACAAAGGAAATATCCTCATATAAAACTTGAAAGAAGCTTTCTGAGAAACCACTTTCCGATGTATTAATTCATCTCACAAAGTTTCACGATTCTCTTCATGAAACAATTTCTCAGCAGCGTTTTTGGGAAATCTGAGAAGGGATATTTTGGATCACATTGAAGCCAATGTTGACAAATAAAATATTCTCAGATAAAACTAGAGAGAAGCTTTCTAGGGAAGTTCTTTGTGATGTGTGAATTTATCTCTTGGGGTAACACCTTTCTGTTCCTGGATCAATGTGCTAACACTTCTTTCATGGAATCTGCAATGGGATATTCTGGAGCCCTTTCATGAGTATAGTGAAAATGAACTTTCCACAGATAAAAGTAAAAGAATCGTTATGAAAAACAGCTTTGTGATATGTGAATTAATCTTACAGAGTTTAACTGTTATTTTCATTGAGCAGCTTGATAACACAGTTATTGTGCAATATGCAATAGGATATTTGGGAGTGCATTGAAGCCTGTGGTGACAAAGGAAATATGCACAGATAAAAGTCCAAAAAGAAGCTTTCTGTGAACCTGTTTTGTGATGTGTGAACTCATCTCACAGAGTTACACAGTTCTTTTCATTGAGAAGTTTGATAACACTTTTTTCGATTAAGCTGCTATGGGATATTGGGGTTCGCATCGATTAATATTGTGAAAAGGAAATGTACTCAGATAAAACTAGACA
>NW_016865779.1:0-775 GCF_001698545.2 Rhinopithecus bieti | reverse complement strand
TGGCACAACAGGGAGACGGTGAGGTCACGTGCACCAGGGAGGAGCCTGCCCTGGGCACCACAGGGAAGCCAGGGCTACAGGAGGAGGGAGAGGAATCCCAGAAAACAATGAAACTCCAAGTAGCCCCCAAACACCGCGGTCCTTGGAGAAATGGAACTGGCCGCGCAGCTGGGCTCAGTGACAGGATCCCCAGTGTGGCGTTGCCGGGGGCACCCTGGGTGCAGCCCCGTGCGGGTGGTCAAGTAGCTGTGCCAAGGGATCCCACAGCCCCCTGGGACACGATTTGATGGACGAGGCGTCACCCTCCTGAGGAGTCCATGATTTTGCCCAGCGTCACAGAGGGGCTGGTGATGAAGACCTGGCTGCTTAATTCCCTGTCCTAGGTCCCCTTGGAGGGTGGGACACTGGCAGATACCCCGGGGCCCAGGTTGGCTACACCAAAGGCCACCCAAGCAGCCCCTTCTAGGGGTCCCCTGGCTGCCCTCTCCCTGGAGCCAGTGCCAGACTTGGGGCGAGGGTGTGACAAGCAAGCCCCATTGGGTTCCCTCCTCCTGACTCTGCCATCCCCCAGGGCTCCCCTGCGTGCAGGAGAGGGAGGAGGCTCCGGGTCCCTGGCCACAGGCCTGTGCATGCTGGCCTGGGTGGCCTGGCCGGGTTAGTCTCGTTACTGCCTGCCCAGGCCGTCCACCACCGGCCCTTGTTAGGGACTGGTGACAGCGGCCGGCCCGGAGGGCCCCTGTGCCCAGCATGGAGTGAGGACAGCAGGGCTACTCAC
>NW_016865778.1:0-726 GCF_001698545.2 Rhinopithecus bieti | reverse complement strand
TAATTTTTTTTTTTTTTTTTTTTTTTGAGACAAAGTTTCACTCTGTCACCCAGACTGGAGTGCAGTGGCACAATTTCGGCTTACTGCAACCTCAGACTCCCGGGATCAAGTGATCCTCCCACCTCAGCCTCCTGAGTAGCTGGGACTACAGACACGTGATACCATGCCCTACTGATTTTTGTATTTTTAGTACAGACAGGGTTTCGCCACTTTGGCCAGTCTGGTTTCCAACTCCTGACCTCACGTGATCCGCCTGCCTCAGCCTCCCAAAGTATTAGGATTACAAGTGTGAGCCACTGTACCCGGACTACTTTTTAAATTTTTTGTAGAGGCAGGGTCTCATTATGTTGGCTAGACTTTTCCTTAGTTATTTTTATTTTGAAGGTCACATATCATATGATTCCATTTGTGTGAAATGAACAGAATGGGCAAATCCACAGAGTCAGAAAGGAGATTGGTGATTTCCAGAGGTTGAGGGAAGGGAAACAGGGATTGACTCTCATGGGCACAGGGTTTCTTTCTGGAGTGATGGAAATGTTCATTGATTGTGATTATTGGAAAACACTGTGAATATACTAAAAACCACTGAATTGTACAATTTAAATGGGTGAATTGTATGGTATATGAATCATATCTCAACAAAGCTGTTACCAAAATAAATAAATAAATAAATAAATAAATAAATAAATAAATAAAACAAAATGTTTTGTCTCAAAAAAAAAATTG
>NW_016865777.1:0-2904 GCF_001698545.2 Rhinopithecus bieti | reverse complement strand
GATTTTAAGTGTTTCTCACCACAAAAATGATAAAATATTGGTAATGCATGTGTTAATTAACTTGATTTAGATGTTTCACAATGTATACATATTTCATATGTTGCATATGATAAACATAAAAAAATTTTGTCAATTAAAAAAAATTTTTTTGTTTTTGTTTTTTTGAGACAGGATCTGGCTGTCTCACAGGCTGGAGTGCAGTAGCACAGTCATGGCTCACTGCAGCCTCAACCTTCGGGGCTCAAATGATCCTCCTACCTCAGCTCCTGAGTAGCTGGGACTACAGGCGTGTGTATGCCATCGTGCCCACCTAATTTTTGTAATTTTTGTAGAAGCGGGATTTTGCTATGTTGCCCAGGCAGGTATTGAACTCCTGGGCTGAAGTGATCCACCCACCTCGGCCTCCCAAAGTGCTGGGATTGCAGGCATAAGCCACCTTGCCCACCCCAAGAAAAACATTTTAATCAAGTGCCTTTTGAGTCCTGAACCCAAGTGCTCTACCAAGCATGATTTACAGCTTTGATTTTGGAAATGAAGGCTCATAGAAATCAATTAACTCTGGATTGAAAATCCTATCGTTAAAGCTTTAAAAAAAAAAATGTCGTAATGGTCCTAAATTCACCAGTTTTGTTGTCGTTTTTTTTTTTACTGCTTTTATCTGATGGCATACTACAGTTTCACAGAGCAGCCATGAACAGGAAGGGCAATATGAGGTCTGTGGTATCACACAGTTCAGCTTCCGGAGTCTTCATCACTTAGCTACAAGCACCTCCTATTTAAAGCAGAGCCTCCTGATTGTGATGTTTCAGAATTAGTGCTGCAGTGTAGTGGGAAGAACATGGGCTGGAGTTTGGAGACCTGGTGAACTACTCTAGCCCTTTACATATCGGCTGCAAGACCTCTTTACCTAAAAACTTGGTGAGAGGCCTGGTGTGGTGGCTCACACCTGTAATCCCAGCACTTTGGGAGGCCGAGGTGGGTGGATCACCTGAGGTCAGGAGTTTGAGACCAGCCTGGCTGACGGCCGACATGGCGAAACCCCATCTCTACTAAAAATACAAAAATCAGCTGGGCGTGATGGTGGACACCTGTAATCCCAGCTGCTCGGGAGACTGAGGCCAGAGAATTTCTTGAACCTGGGTGGTGGAGGTTGCAGTGAGCTGAGATTGCACCACTGCACTCCAGCACTCCAGCCTGGGTGACCACAAACCAAAGTAATACATTAATTAATAAAAACTTGGTGAGTCCAACAGAATCCTTTTTTATTTTATTTTATTTTATTTTTTTTGAGGCTGGCGTGCAATGGCATGATCTCAGTTCACTGCAGCCTCTGCCTCCTGGGCTCAGGTCATCCTCCTGCCTCAGCCTCCCAAGTAGCTGATACTATAGGCATGTGTGCACTACCATGCCTGGCTAATTTTTGTATTTTCTTTTTGTAGAGACAGTTTCACTATGTTGCCCAGGCTGGTCTCAAATTCCTGAGCTTGAGTGATCCTTGCAAAGTGCTGGAATTATAGGCCTGAGCCACCATGCCTGGCCAGGATCCTGATTTTTTACCACTGCCTGAATCAACTCCTCTTCCCTGTTGACTAGTATTAGTTCACATAAGCCCTCTTCAGCTTGGAGACTGTGTTAGTTTGCCAGGGCTGCCATAACAAAATACCACTGGCAGAGTGAATTAAACAACAGAATTTTTTTTCACAGTTTGGGAGGCCAGAAGTCCAAGATCAATGTGTCGGCAGGATTGGTTCCTCTGAGGCCTCTCTGCTTGGCTTGGACATGGTGTCTTCTCCCAGGGTCCTCACAGGATCATCCCTCCGAATGTATCTGTGTCCAGATTTCTTCTTCTTTTTTTTTTTTTGAGATGGAGTCTTACTTTGTTGCCCAGGCTGGAGTGCAGTGGCATGATCTCGTCTCACTGCAATCTCCACCTCCCGGATCCTCCTGCTTCAGCCTCCAGAGTAGCTGGGATTACGGGTGCCTGCCACCACACCCAGCTAATTTTTGTATTTTTAGTAGGGATGGGGTTTCACCATGTTGACTAGGCTGTTCTCGAACTCCTAACCTCAAGTGATCCACCCGCCTTGGCCTCTCAAAGTGCTGGGATTACAGGCGTGAGCCACTGTACCCGGCCCAGGTTTCCTCTTCTCATAAGGACACCAGTCAGACTGCATTACGGCTCACCCTAACTGCTTCATTCTACTTTGATTACCTCTTTAAAAATCCTGTCTCCAGCCAGGTATGGTGGCTCATGCTTGTAATCCCTTGGCCTGTGGGAGGCCACGGTGGGTGGATCACTTGAGGTCAGGAGTTCAAGACCAGCCTGGCCAACATGGGGAAATCCTGTCTCTACTGCAAATACAAAAATGATCTGGGTGTGATGGCACATGCCTGTAATCCCAGCTACTCAGGAGGCTGAGGCAGGAGAATTCCTTGAACCCAGAAGACAGAGGATGCAATGAGCCAAGATTGCACCACTGTTCTCTAGCCTGGGCAATAGAGTGAGACTCTGTCTCAGAAAAAAAAAAAACCTGTCTCCAAATACAGTCTGAGTCTCAGGTGGAGGTCAGGAAGGGCTTTGCCATAGGAGTTTTGAGAGGGATACAGTTCAACTATGACAGAGTGTGATGAGGAGGTGCAGGCTGTCTCTCCACCTGTCATCTGTTTACAAAGCTGATTTCTGGTGAAAGCCCAGATGGTCTTGTATCACGCACCTAGTGGAGGAACAGAGGAAGTGTGATTTCTTTAGTCTTGTTCGTGGTCCAGAAGCCCAGTGAGCTTTGGCTTTGGGGTGTGTGCGTGTGTGTGTGCGCGTGTGCATGTGTGCATGCATGTGTGTGTGCATGCATGTGCGTGTGTGCGCGTGCGTGTGTGTGTGTGCGCGTGTGTGCGCGTGTGTGTGTG
>NW_016865776.1:0-1659 GCF_001698545.2 Rhinopithecus bieti | reverse complement strand
TTAATAAGGATATTCAGAACTCGAACTCAGCTCTGGACCAAGCAGACCTAATAGACATCTACAGAACTCTCCACCCCAAATCAGCAGAAAAATGCATTCTTCTCAGAACCACATTACACTTATTCTAAAATTGGTCACATAATTGGAAGTAAAACACTCCTCAGCAAATGCAAAAGAATGGAAATCATAAAAAAACCGTCTCTCAGACCACAGTGCAATCAAATTAGAACTCAGGATTAAGAAACTCACTCAAAACTGCACAACTACATGGAAACTGAACAACCTGCTCCTGAATGACTACTGGGTAGATAACAAAATTAAGGCAGAAATAAAGAAGTTATTTGAAACCAATGAGAACAAAGACACAACGTACCAGAATCTCTGGGACACAGCTAAAGCAGTTTAGAAGGAAATGTATAGCACTGAATGCCAACATCAGAAAGAGGAAAAGATCTAAAATTGACACCTTAACATCACAATTAGAAGAACTAGAGAAGCAAGAGCAAGCTAGCTAGCAGAAGACAAGAAATAACTAAGATCAGAGCAAAAGTGAAGGAGATACAGACACAAAAAAAACCTTCAAAAAATCAATGAATCCATGAAATGTTTTTTCGAAAAGAGAGAAAAGAGAGAAGAATCAGACACAATAAAAAATGGTAAAGGGATATCACCACTGATCTCACAGAAATACAAACTACCATCAGAGAATATTATAAATACCTCTATGCAAATAAAGTAGACAATCTAGAAGAAACTGATAAATTCCTAGACACATGCACCCTCCCAAAACTAAACCAGGAAGAAGTCGAATCCCTGAATAGACCAGTAACAAGTTCTGAAATGGAGGCAGTAATTAATAGCCTGCCAATCAAAAAAATTCCGGGACCAGACAGATTCACAGCCGAATTCTACCAGAGGTACAAAGATGACCTGGTACCATTCCTTCTGAAACTATTCCAAACTACAGAAAAGAAAGACTCCTCCCTCATTTTATGAAGTCAGTATCATCCTGATACCAAAACCTGGCAGAGATGCAACAACAACAAAAAAAAGAAAATTTCAGGCCAACATCCCTCATGAACATTGATGTGAGAATCCTCAATAAAATACTAGCAAACTGAATCCAACAGCACATCAAAAGCTTATCCACCATGAGCTAGTTGGCTTCATCCCTGGGATGCAAGGCTGTTTCAACATACACAAATCAATAAATGTAATCCATCACATAAACAGAACCAATGACAAAAACCATATGATTATCTCAGTAAATGCAGAAAAGGCCTTCAATAAAATTCAACACCCCTTCATGCTAAAACACTCAATAAACTAGGTATTGACGGAACATATTTCAAAATAATAAGAGCTATTTATGACAAAACCACAGCCAATATCATACTGAATAGGCAAAAGCTGGAAGCATTTCCTTTGAAAACCAGGACAAGACAAAGATGCCCTCTCTCACCACTCCTATTCAACATAGTATTGGAAGTTCTGGCCAGGACAATCAGGCAAGAGAAAGAAAAAAGGGTATTCAAATAGGAAGAAAGGAAGTCAAATTATCTCTGTTTGCAGATGACATGATTATATATTTAGCAAACCCCCCATCGTCTCAGGCCAAAATCTCCTTAAGCTGATAAGCAACTTCAACAAAGTCTCAGT
>NW_016865775.1:0-2104 GCF_001698545.2 Rhinopithecus bieti | reverse complement strand
GAAGAAGCCAAGTGCGGTGGCTCACGCCTGTAATCCGAGCACTTTGGGAGGCCGAGGCGGGTGAATCCCCTGAGGCCAGGAGTTCGAGACAGCCTGACCAACATGGTGAAGCCCCGTCTCCACTAAAAATACAAAATTACCCAGGCATGGTGTCGCATGACTGTAATCCCAGCTACTCAGGAGGCTGAGGCAGGAGAATTGCTTGAACCTGGGAGGCGGAGGATGCAGTGAGCCGAGATCGCGCCATTGCACTCCAGCCTGGGCAACAAGAGCAAAACTCCTTCTCAAGAAAAAAAAAAAAAAAAAAAAGAAGAAGAAGAAGAAGAAACATGCTTTTCTTATATATGGTAAAAAGTTGACAACTGTTATGGACTGAATGTTTGCCCCCCTTATCCCCTAATTAGATGTTGAAATCCTAACACCAGTGTGCTAGTATTAGGAGGTGGGATCTTTGGGAGGTAATCAGGTCATGGGGGCAGAACTCCCCATGAATGGGATTAGTGCCCTTATAAGAGGCCTGAGAGTTACTTTGCTCTCTTTCCACCATGTGAGGATAGAACCAGGCCAGCAACCCGGTTCTCACCAGAACCTGACCACAGTGGCACCCTGATCTTGGATTTCCAGCCTCCAGAACTGTGAGAAATCAATTTCTGTGTTGTTTATGATTCACTCAGTCTATGGTACTTTGTTATAGAAGCCTGAATGGACTAAGACAACATGTAATATTTGCTAATAGTTTGATTCCTTTGAATCAATATAAGAAGAAAGGCTCATGCCAGTAATAGTTTAAAAAGTACTCTAATTCCAAATATCTGTTCTACAGGGGTAGCTTAAGACTGAAAATTCTGCACAAGCAGAATAATGTAAACAAAATGTTCACACTTAGGGTTTTTCGCATTTGAAACTCTCCCTGCATGCTGTATTCTTTTTTTTCTTCTTCCTTTGATTAGAATGGGCCACAAAAAATAAATAAATAGGGCTGGGCGCGGTGGCTCACGCCTGTAATCCCAGCACTTCGGGAGGCTGAGGTGGGTGGATCACGAGGTCAGGAGATCGAGATCATCCTGGCTAACACGGTGAAACCCTGTCTCTACTAAAAATACGAAAATTAGCTGGGCGTGGTGGCATGTGCCTGTAATCCCAGCTACTTGGGAGGCTGAGGCAGGAGAATCACTTGAACCTGGGAGGCAGAGGTTGCAGTAAGCCAAGATTGCACCACTGTACTCCAGCCTGGGTAACAAAGCAAGGCTCCACCTAATAATAATAATAATACTAGTAATAATAATAATAACAAAATTAAAAAAATAAAAAACAAAAAAAGGGTCACACATCTCTCCGGTTTTGTTCAGGGGCCAGTATTTATATATGATTGGATATGAACAAGGACATCAGTCTCCTGGTAGAATGTTTAGCTGTTTAAGTGTATCCCACTGAGTAATCAAGTGTCACTCATATAAAAATAAATTCCTCTCTGAAGAAAAAGTTTAAAGTTTAAAACTTAGGAAATGCCATAGAAAACAAAGAATTTTTAGAAGCATTTTTTCCTACATATTCTTGAGCTCTTTTTAAATGCCTACACAATGAACTGCAATAGAGCAAAAGTGTCTAAAAATCCCTTCACAGGACGTGTTTGCTCTAAATCAACTGGCCATTGAGATACAGCAGCTGGATGTCCTTGTGTCAAGTCAGTGGAGAAACACTGCAGGCTTACGATGGAGTCTCTGCTACCAGGCTGGGGACCTCAGTGTGCATATCTTAAGCTCTGGATCCTTTCAACACCCAGTTCTTGTTGGCTTAACTTTCTTTTTCAAAAGCAAAAGCAATATGTAGGCTGGGCAGGGTGGCTCACACCTGTAATCCCGGTACTTTGGGAGGATCGTTTGAACCCAGGAGTTCGAGACCAGTCTGGACAACATAATGAAACTCCATCTCTACAAAAAAACAGAAAAATTAGCCAGGTGAGGGTGCGCACACCTGTAGTCACAGCTACTTGGGAGGCAGAGACGGGAGGATTGCCTGAACCCAGAGAGATCAAGGATGCAGTGAGCTGTGATTATGCCACTGCATTCCAGCCTGGGCAACAGAGTGAGGTCCTGTCTCAAAA
>NW_016865774.1:0-930 GCF_001698545.2 Rhinopithecus bieti | reverse complement strand
AATAAATTTCTGTTTTAAGTCACCCAGTTTATGGTATGTTGTTACAACAGCCCTAGAAAACTAATATACATCAGAAGGTAAAATAATTGTCCATGGTCCTGTAGAATTATGGCGAA
Source organism: Rhinopithecus bieti (assembly GCF_001698545.2). Lineage (NCBI taxonomy): Eukaryota > Metazoa > Chordata > Mammalia > Primates > Cercopithecidae > Rhinopithecus > Rhinopithecus bieti. Next base: position 814 of record NW_016865774.1, on the reverse strand, counting down.
AGCAAAACATATGGTTCTGACATTAGAATTCCCTTTTTCATTTCTAGACGGACCCCAGTGAGTTCTCTTACATTTAATGCTACTGAGAGGAATCGAAGTTGAGTGACCTGAGGTAACTCTGGGATATCCCTCCAGTTTGTATTGTCATTTGCATTCCTAAGCCACGTTGCCTTTCAGGTTATATTTATGCAAAAGACATACAGACCAGTTGCATACAGGATGAGGAGAGAAGCAAACTGGGGACTGGGAGTTTGATCCCACCAGTTATCTGTAACCTATTCAGTCAGTCCTAATTGCTCATCCTTTGTAGGGAAATTTAAAAAATGAGAAATAAAGATGGACCAGTAGGTAATATTTTCAAATTGCCTTAGCTCCATGGACAAATCCCAGTAACTAGTTTCTGTATCGTTATATTAGAATACCTTATTTATCTGATATCCTTGCGGAGTGAATGAGGCATTACACATAGAAAGTCTGGCTGCCTGCCATGTACCTAATTGAGCACAAGGCTAGCTTTTGCTTTAACCCTGTGTACATGTGGTGTAGTTGGAGGAGCCCTAAGCTAGGAATCAGGAGATGTAGGTTGCCCTGATTGTTCACATTAACTTGCTGTGTGACCTTTGATGAGTCATTTCACCTCTTCAGGCTGTAGCTATCTTGTTGAAAAAATGAAGAAATTTCACTAGGTAAGCATTTCTTCTGTTCACTCCTTTCAAGCTAGGAGCCCTAAGCTAGGAATTAGGAGATCTAGGTTGCCCTGATTGTTCACACTAACTTGCTGTGGACCTTTGATGAGTCATTTTACCTCTTTAGG
>NW_016865773.1:0-423 GCF_001698545.2 Rhinopithecus bieti | reverse complement strand
ATTTGTCTCCAAAAGAGTTCTTGGCCGGGCGCGGTGGCTCACGCCTGTAATCCCAGCACTTTGGGAGGCCGAGGTGGGTGGATCATGAGGTCAGGAGATCGAGACCATCCTGGCTAACACGGTGAAAGCCCATCTCTACTAAAAATACAAAAAATTAGCCGGGCGAGGTGGCGGGCACCTGTAGTCCCAGCTACTCGGGAGGCTGAGGCAGAATGGCATGAACCCGGGAGGCGGAGCTTGCAGTGAGCCGAGATCGCGCCACCGTACTCCAGCCTGGGTGACAGAGGGAGACACTCAGTTAAAAAAAAAAAAAGTTCTCTCTCATCTATATTGGAAATGTCAGGGTTATTGGTGAGAGCTGACCTTTAGGGGATCTAACTTGCTCTTGGATGTCCAAGGGGAAAGGTATAGATTTCTCCTGAC
>NW_016865772.1:0-1449 GCF_001698545.2 Rhinopithecus bieti | reverse complement strand
ATTTTGAGATGGAGTCTTGCTCTATCGCTCAGGCTGGAGTGCAGTGGCGCGATCTCCGCTCACTGCAAGCTCCGCCTCCTGGGTTCACGCCATTCTCCTGCCTCAGCCTCCCCAGTAGCTAGGACTACAGGCGCCCGCCACCATGTCCGGCTAATTTTTTGTTTGTTTGTTTGCATTTTCGGTAGAGATGGGGTTTCACTGTGTTAGCCAGAACGGTCACGATCTCCTGACCTCGTGATCCACCTGCCTCGGCCTCCCAAAGTGCTGGGATTATAGGCATGAGCCACCATGCCCGGCCCCTTTGCCCATTTTTAATGGAGTTATGTGGTTTTTGCTTACTGATTTGTTTAAGTCCCTTACAAATTCTAGACATTACACCTTTGTCAGATACATAGCTTGCCAGTATTTTCTCCCATTCTGTAGGTTGTTTGGTACTTTGTTAATAGTTTCTTTTTCTGTGGAGAAGCCCTTTAATTAGGTCCCATTGGTCAATTTTTGTTTTTGTTGCAATTGCTTTTGGGGACTTAGCCAAGAATTTTTTGCCAGGGCCAATGTTGAGAAGGGTATTTCCTAGGTTTTCTTCTAGAAGTTTTATAGTTTTAGGACTTACATTTAAGTCCTTAATACATCTTGAGTTGACTTTTGTATATGGTGAAAGGAAAGGGTCAAGTTTCAATCTTCTGCATATGGCTAGCCAGATATTCCAGCACCATTTATTGAATAGGGGGTCGTTTCCTCAGTGCTTGTTATTGTCGACTTTGTCAACAATCAGATAGTTGTGGGTGTGTGGTGTGGCTTTATTTCTGGGTTCTCTAACTGGTTCCATTGGTCTATTTTTTTTTTTTTTCCAGTACCAGGCTTTTTGGGTTACTGTAGCCTTGCAGTATAGTTTGAATTAGGTAATATGGTGCCACAGCTTTGTTATTTTCGCCCTGCATTTCTTTAGCTATTCAGTCTTCTTTTTTATTTCCATATAGATTTTAGGATAGTTTTATTTAATTCTGTAAAAAAAAAAAAAAATGATGTTGGTGCTTGATAGAAACAACATTGCACCTGTAAAGTACTTTGGGCAGTATAACCATTTTAACAATACCGATTCTTCCTATGCATGAGCATGAAATATTTTTTCCATTTGTTTGTGTAATCTCTGATTTATTTTCAAAGGGTTTTGTATTTCTTATTGTAGACCTCCTTTACCTGCTTGGTTACTTGTATTCCTAAGTGTTTTATTCTTTTTGTGGCTATTGAGAATGGGATTGCATTCTTGATTTTGCTGTCAGCTTGGATGGTACTTTCGAATAAAAAAGCTACTGAATTAGGCCGGGTGCGGTGACTCACACCTGTAATCCCAGGTAGAGGTTGCGGTGAGCTGAGATTGTCCCATTGCCCTCCAGCCTGGGCAATAAGAGGGAAACTCCGTCAAAAGGAAAGGAAAGGAAAGGGAGGGGA
>NW_016865771.1:0-482 GCF_001698545.2 Rhinopithecus bieti | reverse complement strand
GTGAATAGTGCCACAATAAATATATGTGTGCGGGTGTCTTTATAGTAGAATGATTTATAATCCTTTGGGTATATATCCAGTAACGGGATTGCTGGGTCAAATGGTTTTTCTAGCTATAGATCCTTGAGAAATCGCCACACTGTCTTCCACAATGGTTGAACTAATTTACACTCCCACCAACAGTGTAAAAGCCTTCGTATTTCTCCACATCCTCTCCAGCATCTACCGTTTCCTGACTTTTTTTTGTTTTTTGTTTTTTGTTTTTGTTTTTGTTTTTTTTTTTGAGATGGGGTCTCGCTCTGTAGCCCAGGCTGGAGTGCAGTGGCCGGATCTCAGCTCACTGCAAACTCCGCCTCCCGAGTTTATGCCATTTTCCTGCCTCAGCCTCCCCAGTAGCTGGGACTACAGGCGCCCACCACCTAGCCCGGCTAGTTTTTTTGTATTTTTTAGTAGAGATGGGGTTTCATCGTGTTAGCCAGGAT
>NW_016865770.1:0-488 GCF_001698545.2 Rhinopithecus bieti | reverse complement strand
TTTTTTTGAGATAGAGTCTTGCTCTGTCACCCACGCTGGAATGCAGTGGTGCAATCAGAATTCACTGCAGCCTCAAACTCCCTGGCTCAAGCCATCCTCCCACCTCAGCCTCCTGAGTAGCTGGAACTATAGGCATGTGGCCTCCATGCCAGGCTAATTTTTTTTTTTTTCAATTTTCTGTAGAGACAGAGTCTTGTTATGTTGCCAGGGCTGCTCTTGAATTCCTGGCAATCCTCCCGCCTCAGTCTCCCAAAGTGCTGGGATTATAGGCGTGAGCTACCACTCCCAGTCTTCCTTTATTATTTTAAATAAATATTCACATGTGTAATTACATATTTTTGAAAGAAAACCTTCCAAATTATTTCAGCTTCAGGCCCCATAAAATATGATCACCCCTGAAAAATAGATAGGAATGAACTAATATTAATTCACTGCTAAACTGATGAGAAAACTTTTAGTAAAGGTAAGACAAGTAGCACAAGGTAAAG
>NW_016865769.1:0-784 GCF_001698545.2 Rhinopithecus bieti | reverse complement strand
GGATTTTTAACTGTGTTTTGGTATTTTTTTTTTGTTTTATTCATTACTTGGCAAGTGTACAAAACTGATAGTTTGAGAAATGTTTTCTTTAATGAATGCTAGGAATATGTTTTGGAAAATTTATGAGTCAACAATTTTATTATAGTTTTGTTATGGTAAGAAACACATAATTTAAAATTAGCATCATAACCATTTTAAGTAGTGTTAATTATATTCAGATTATCGTACAACTTTTTCAATTTGCAACACTGAAACTCCATACACTTTTCACAGTAATTCCTACTTCCATTCCTCCCAAACTTGGGGATCACCTCCCTACCTTCTGTTTCTTTTATTTTGCACATGTTAGTGATTTTACCAAACACATTTCTTAATATAGTTTTAATTGTAGAAAATATTTTCTGGCTTTTTATTTCTGATTTCAGCATTCTTTTTTTTTTTCCTCAGCTGAAAATGTAATAAATTCAGTAGTTAGATAATTTTATTTTCACTAAACAATTTGTCTGTAAAATGCATAAAATTAGAAAGATAAATGATAAATGAAAAGATGGTGATCATTGCAAATCAGATAGTACAATTATGAATGTATCTATAACTCCAAGAAGATTTCAAAAATCTCTGACACTAAATTTTGTGAGGACTAAATAACGAGTTATGAGGTAATTGTTTCATGTTTAATTTGAGCTTTCCTGTCATTACTCATTTATGACTCTGCACACATGATATTTTGTTAAAGAAAACACAATTCGGCCGGGCGCGGTGGCTCAAGCCTGTAATCCCAGCA